>NC_068992.1:61294825-61310294 GCF_001194135.2 Octopus bimaculoides
TATATATATATATATATATATATATATATATATATATGCATATATATATGTCCATCCATTCCGTTAGTAGGAGAAAGTGTTGAATCCAGTCATAAAGATCTTCAACAGGTAAAACCTCAGCCACAATTTTGTTCAGTATATTGTATGTGATCATAAAGTAGGAAGAATGCTGTAAACCCACATGAGCATGGGGAAAAAAATGGAACATAAAATGAACATAAAAATAGTTGTTGATAACGATGATGACTTATTATTTATTATTATTTTTAAAATAATTCCTATTCAGTTGTCTCTAATTTTTCTCTCTCTTTCAATGGTTTTTGCAGATTCAATCTTCCTGATTTTTGCCTATTTTTGCCCCAGCTTGAGTCAACTTTGGTTACTGTTATTATTTTTGTCTCCATAAAATTGCTTTTTATTTTATTTTTCTAAAAGATTGTTATTTATTATACTTCGATGTGTAATTGCTGTATAATTCGCTTCCATTTCGGCTACCATTTTTTTTATCTGATTGTTTATTATATTCTTTTTGTTGTTTTTTGTCATTTTGTTAATTTATTATTTTGAAAATGTCCTTATTTATCATCATACCATCTGTCTGTATGTGTTGTGAAGGGAATCATTTTTAACTCAGAGTTAAGTGTTAAATGCAAAAAAAAAAATGTTTAAAGAAGGACAAAAGACTTCAACAGTGAAACAACTCAATCAAGGAGAAAAAAAATGTTTTCTTCTGTTTCCTGTGATTCATAATGTCAGTATTTTCATCCCTTCAAGACTACCATTCTCTTCATTTTCATATTATTGTTATTAAGGCAGCAAGCTGGCATAATCGTTAGCATGCTAAACAAAATGCTTAGCCGCATTTCATCCACTCTTATGTTCTGTGTTCCAAATTCCACTGAGATCAACTTTACTTTTCATCTTTCAGGGTTGATAAAATAAGAACCATTTTAGCACCAGGGTTGATGTTATCAACATATCTCCTCCCCCGAACTTGCCGGCCTTGCGTCAAAATTTGAAACCATTATCATCATCATTCAGGAAGGCAGTGAGCTGGCAGAATTGTTAGCACACCAGGTGAAATGCTTAGCAGTATTTCATCTGTCTTCACGTTCTGAGTTCAAATGTCGCCATGGTCGACTTTGCCTTTCATCCTAAAACTTCAGGCCTTGTGCCTGTAACAGAAAGGATTATTACCATCATTGAGGCAGTGGGCTGGCAGAATGATTACTGCACCAGACAAAATACTTTGCAGCATTTCTTCCAGTTCTTAACATTCTGAGTTCAAATGTCACCGAGGTCAACTTTACCTTTCATCCTTTCAAGGCTGATAAAATTAAGTAATTGTCGAACCCTGGGATATCATCAGCCATCCCCTCCCTTAAAATTGCTAGCCTTTTGCCAAAATTAGAAAAAATATTAAGACAGCTGGCTGGTAGAATCGTTAATGCATTGAACACAATGGTTAGTGGCATTTCTTCTGGCTCTTTGTTTTGAGTTCGAATTCCTCTGAGGCTGACTTTGCCTTTCATCCTTTTGGGGGATCAATAAAATAAATACCAGTTGAACACTGGGGTCAACATATTTAACTTTCCCCGCCTCCCATCATAATTGCTGGCCTTGTGCTTAAATTATAACGGATAGATATTATCATTATGGCTAGCATGCTGGGCGAAATGCTTAGTGGCATTTCGTCTGTCTTCGTGTTCTGAGTTCAAATTCTGCTGAGATCGTTTTTGCCTTTCATCCTTTCAGGGTTGTGAAAACAAGTACCTGTTGAACACTGGGGTCGGTGTAATCGACTTACCCCTGTCCCAGAATTGCTGGCCATGTACTAAAATTTGAAATCAATATTACTATTATTATGACTGGTGAGTAATCAGAAATGTAAGAGCATCAGCCGGAGTGCCTCACAGTATTTAGTCTCCCTCTTCTTAATGTTCTAAGTTCAAATCTTGCTGACATTGATTTTGATGCTTTCATTTCCCATCAGTGTCAACAAGGATACCAGTCATATATTGAAACCAGTTCAATAAACTGTGTCTACCCCTGACACATTTAAAACCCTGTGCCAATGAGAATTTCATTTATAACCATCCGTTATCATCCATCATCATTGTCATCATCACCAGTACTACTATCATATTTATTGTCATCATTATTGCCTTCACAATGTTGTGTGCTCAAATGCTTTATGTCTGTCATTGTTTCTGCTTCATCTATTTCTATCCCTCTCTCTTCCTCCTTCTCTCTTTCTCTCTCTCTCTCTCTCTCTCTCTCTCTCTCTCTCTCTGCTTCATTGTTTTTGTAAGCCATTATATTTAAGTTTCACGAATCATATTTAATTTTGTCTGTAAATAAAAAATAAAGCCATCGAAGTTTGTTCTTTTTAACAAACAAACAAACAAACAGGACTCACAAAAATAAAGAAGGAATGAAAGTTAAAAAAAAGGAATTAAAGTGAAAAAAAAAAAAAAAAATGAAAAGAAGGAAACAAGAATCAGAACTTTGTTTTGTTGAGATTCTTCAAATGGAATCACCAGTACCCCACAAGAAATGACTGTTTAAATTTTTGTTTTGTTTTGAGCCAAACATGAAGTAAAACTTCAGATATTTCAGCCAACAGTAATGAGTGTTTTGTGTTTTTTTTTTTTTTGTGATATATATATATCTTTTATCCTTTACTTGTTTTAGTCAGTAGACTGTAGCCATGCTGGGGCATTGCCTTGAAGGGTTTAGGTGAACAAATCAACACCAGTTCTTAATGATCTTTTTTAAAGTCTGGTACTTTTTCTGATCCACACTAAGTTTCCATCTACCAAATCCACTCACAAGACTTTGGTCGGCCCGAGGCTATAGTAGAAGACACTTGCCCAAGATGCCACACAGTGGGACTGAACCCGGAACCATGCGGTTCGTAAGCAAACTATTTACCACACAGCCACTCCTACGCCTATATATATATATGAAATAAATAAAACATTATCGCAACATGGCTGCAATTTAATGACTGGAACAAGTAAAAGAATGTGTGTGTGTGTGTACATACACACACATATATATGGTATTTTTCTTTTTTTGCTTTTCAGTTATATTTTATTGCAACTCTGCTGCTCATGATGAGAGATGCACATATTGTCAACCACTAAGGGACATGCTCAAATGCTTAAGGTCAAGTAACTGAGAGAAAATTTGATATTGAGCAGAAAATTTGCTATAACAATATTTCTGCTTCAGCAATTCGGCACTGAATCTGTCTGAAATGTAATGGAAAATAGGTCAGTTTCAAAACATTGATGTTCCGGTCACAAAAGCAAAGTTTGAATGGAATAGTAATCATTTCCTTTTATTGCTAGATACAGTGTCTCCACTCCATTAACCTTGACTGATACTATATATATATTTAACCCATACTTTATCATCCAAACAAATAATTTGGCTCTTTGTTCATTTTCTGGCATTGTAAGTTATATATATGTGTGTGTGTCTGTGTAAGATCCAAAGATTGAGGTGTAGGAAGAAAGTTAGCTTCAAGCAATCCATAGTAAATATAAAACCAACTTTCAGGGACAATGGTGGTTTATGTAAGTGGAAGGTTGAGGAGTGTTTAGTAAGGAAGTATGATAAGCTGAAGAAAATTCTCCTTATATTTCATGGTAGGCAACAAGGGTTGCTGGGTATTCTATCTACTCCATTCCTTACATGTGTGTGTGTGTGTGTGCCAACCCGTCAAATGTGCTCCACCTACCCCTATATAAATTTTTACCCACCAGACTCTTGCTGCCTTACTCATCTCATATACTTTGGGGCCAAGGGACATAATTCCTGATAAATCCCTTGTTCATTTGCTTCCTTACTCTGTTTCATCTTTTTTCACAACACCCATGAATTAGATGTAACATTTTTCTCCTTCAGACACAGAGAACAATCCCTGAAGAGTGTGTGTCTTGCTTAACCACACTGTGATCTAATATCTGGTTATCTAATACCCAGTGCAAAAACCAACTGGTAAAGTGGGTCTATTTCATTGTCATCATTTATCATACACCTGCAGTACATTGATGACACTACAACAAAAGTCTTCCCATTTCAGCATGAGCTCCTTATCTTGCCACTCTTTTCCCCACCAGCTCTTAATATTGTCCATCCATTACATTCTTTGCCTGCCTCTTGATCTACTGCCCTCTACTCTTCCCTCCATGATAATATTTTCCGAACCTCTGCTTCTTCAAGTATGGGCATAATAGATGAACTTCTGTTTTATTCCAACGTTCAGTTGTCATCATTCACCTGCTCATTGTGACATCCATTCATTTGTCCAATGATCTTTGTAAGAGACTCAATGTTCTCCTTTTAAACCCACATTTCAAACACATTATGTTCTCTTCAAATTTGTTCAGAGTCCATACATTGATTAATGTAGTATGTGTGTATATGTGTGCTATCATTTCATCATCAATTTAATATCCACTTTTAGTTCATACATGTAATGAGACAGAACTTGATTTTCGATCAGCAGGTGGTTGCTAACCTTAACCTGTTTCCAAGGGGGGTAGTATTTCCCCATAGCCAGATCTTTGCAAGGAAGACAAGGAAGATTAGAGATGAATGACACAATGCTTCTGAGATAGTGGAAAAGTGGTCAATAAAATGATGAGGATGATAGGCTTCTTTCAGTTTCCCCTCTGACAAATCCACTCACCAGATTATGGTTGCCTCAGGACTTAACTACAAAATACTTGTCTAAGGTAGCATGCTGTAAGACTGAACCTATGAAGATTCCAGATTGAGTTTTAGATGCATTTTCAAGTGTTGGTGAAACAAATGCAATTACAAGAACTGATTGAATTAAAAACAAAAGAAAACTTGGAAATCCTATTTATAAACATGTTCCATCATCTCTTTTGCAATTTATAAATGTTAATGATGGATTATGAGCCGCAGGGGAAAATTTCCCACCTGCATTATTCCTATTGTCATGTTTTATTGAACATAAATCTATTACTGTTCTGAACTTTTTAATGAAAATGCAAAATTAATTACAAATAGATGAAGAAAGTGACTTAAAGATGTTACTTACTAATTAATATTGAGTTAGATGTGAGAAGATTAATCTCACCACATCAAGGCCATCCTTCACATTAATAAATCAATAAATTTTAGAATTGTATGTACAGTTCTTTATGCAACATGGTGGATGTCAATCAATTGTAAATATCACTAGATGCTGGGCAAATGAACAGACATCAAATTACCTACAGCCAGGATTAACAGACTGACCAGTTCAGTTAGTGAACAACTGCTATCATCTATTGTCATGGCACACACACGAGATATTTAGGCTAGCAAGAGATCAGTGCAACTAAAACCCAATGCACAAGTTCAAGCCACACTGCTTGATCAGGACATCTGACATGGAAGAGTTATATTACTCCAGGCAAGTCAACCAACATGATGGTGATGTACAGTTATATTTTTGGTTATATAGTAAATGTATAAGTAAAAACAAAATTCATTTAAATTTGATTTTCTGAATATGATAATTTTTACCAACTTTATGGGAAGGGTTGCTAATTAACTTTGTTCTCTGAATGAGGTCAGTTGTCCAAAAATATTTTGGAAACAATGGTGGGGCTGAATGGATTGAGAGAACTGCAAGATGTATAGAGAGGCTGTCATTACAGTGTGAATATTTAACAAATGCAGCAATTTATCATGCAGGTAGGTATCTATTAGTTCTAAGGCTCCCTCCTTGTTCATTATAATTCTGCAGACCATAATAGAGAAGCTTTAAGATCAGCTATTTATAGGAACTTCAAATGCAGAGAAACAGAAACTGCCACACTTTTACCAAGTCCACAGTGCATGCTCCTGCTATGGTTACACAGAATTTGTAGCTTTACAGTGGGGTGAATGCAAAATGTCTAGACTGCTATATTTGTATTCTGTATGATCCATCACTGCATATTGGAATGTGCATTGTGTATGAAAGTGCAGAAATAAACTGTGCAGTGGAGAAAGTGCAACATGTTTATACACTAATATTGCATCCCAAATGATTCATCAATGCAAGATGGTGTGTGCAATATTGTCATTAACTGGAAGGCAGCATGGTTCATTCATTTGTTTAGCATCTATATTTTCCATGCTAACAGAGGCTTAGATGAGAAATTGAGACAAGATTTTATGGTTGAATGCGTTTCTTGCCCTCAACTTTTACCTGTTTGTCAAGTAAGGGATTTCTTTTTTCATTTTCAGAGGTCTTTGAATGCACAGAATGACTGGACATAATGTCAGTAAGGAATGCCAACATCACTACTGCTTTGCTCAACTAACAAGTGTGGAGACTGTCATACACATTTAGGCATGTAAGTGCACACAGACACATGGACATGTATGTATGCATGTGTGTGTTAGGAAGGGCACCCAGCTGTAGGAAGGAGACAATGGAACACTGCAGTCCTTTGACCTGTTGAATCCTGTCTAACTCCATGGCAGCATGGACAATAGGCATTATATATATATATATATATATGATGATGAGAGCACATGGCTTAGTGGTGACAGTGTTGTAGTTGCAATTGTGACATCATTACTTCAGTTCTCAGACGAGGTGGTTCATTATGTTCTTGAGCAAAATACTTCACTTTACATTGTCCTGTGATTCTTTCAGTGTTTGATATGTGCCACACAGTGCACCTGTACAGGGAATGTTAGCTTCTTGCCCCTTTAATTGGTAATTAACATCATGATTTAGAGTCTTCCCCTACCCAGCCTCTTTTTATAGACAGTTACTCTATATCCAATTGACTACTCCTAACGCTTTCTTTCCTCCCTGAGGAAAAGGAATACATATGACAATATTTATTACCATACCTAGCCATGAGATGTTAACTCACTCTTGCCCTTTATTTTAAACAGACACAATCCTCTAGTCTGAGATTTTGTAGTTAATAAAGAGATAAATGGATCAGAAATGAACTACAATCCTTTACAAGCTATGACCCCAATAGGCTTTATGCGATTCTTGAGAGTGTAGTCTATTCTTAGCTAAAATAGCAACAACATGAATTTCTTCCATCTTCTTGCTCTGTTAAAGTATTTGAGAAAAATTATATTGATGTGTCCAACTGGTTAAAATTTTATTTATTTATATGCGCAACTGATGATGGCACTGCATTTAAATTGATGTAATGATTGCATTGTTCAATTAAATGTAACTGCTTGAAACGGTCATACTGCATCACTATTTGATATCCTGTTGCCTATTTTGATTTTATTCACCTTACTTCAAGCTATAACCTCTCTTCAATTGGTTGACCGGTGCGTGTGATCCATTCTTGAGGTCAAAATTCCCATTTTTAAAGTGCGAAAACCAATGGTGGGTGGTACTTTGAGGTGTTGCTCTTTCTCCATACACAGCACAAATCTCAGGATATCAAATAGTCACACAGTTAATGTTTATTTCAGTTGGGTCACACCCTTCCAATTGCTATAGATCCGTAATGCATCTTACGGCTGTGCCTGTCACCTGTATGGTGAGGAATTCTACATTGGGGAGTAGTAACGACTAGGATAGGGTAGCTGACTGCTTATTGTGATCATTCATCTTTTGGTTTCCTGTAGCTTTGCTCTCTTTTACAAACCCAGTGAACATACATATATTTCCTATTTCAAAGAAATTCAAACAATAGATATAAGACCCAAGTTAAAAAGATTATCAACAATTCAACTTCTCTAGTTGACATTAAGACACCCATCCCCAATAGGGGGCCTTAACTCCCACATTTTAGAGCTCCATGACCTCCATTTTTCAGGAGCAAAATCCTTTGAACTGGTTCCATAAGACTGGAATTTTGGAATCTGCGCATAAAGATCAGTAGTATGGGATACATGTGTCATGATTAGAATTTTTTTAGGGTGTGTAAAGATGGTAGGGTGGGAATGTGTAGAGATGGGGTAACAATGGAGGGGTGATGATGAAGTGAGTGGGTGGAAGGGAGAAGGTGGGAAGGAGTGAAGAGAGGAAGTAGGTGTTAGGGCCGGAGAGGAGAGGTGGGTGGGAGTGAAGGAAGGGAAGAGAGAGAAAGGGGTTTATATGAAGAGGGGAGGGGAGTTGAGCCCGTGTGGCACAAAGGAGTGAAGAGAAGATTATTTCCCATTCACAATGAAGACAGGAGTCCGGATGGCCCTTGTGCAAAGACAATCCATCATCATAATCATCATCGTCATCATTATCATCATCATCGTTTAATGGCCACTTTTTCATGATTGCATGGTTTGGGCTGAAGTTGTTGAAGCAGGTTTTTCTATGACCAGATGACGACAATGATGAGAAGGATGATGATGATGATGATGATGACGATGACGATGACGACGACGACGACGATGGCGACGACGACGACGACGACGACGACGACGATGGTGGTGGTGGTGGTGGTGGTGGTGGCATGTATAGATGGACTGTACGAGTGAACATGGGTAGCATTGGTGATTGTTGAAACTCGGAAAAATTTTGTAGATATTGTCGAAATTAGTTTGAAAGGAGCTTATTACAAATTCATCTTGATTAAACTTTGATGACATTCCATAAATTAAGCATCTGATAATTTGATAACAACTGCAGCCATACACACACACACACACACACACACACACACACATACATATATGTGTGTGTATGTATGTATATATGTATATATGTATATGTGCATGTATATATATATAAATACATATATGTATATTTATATGTGTGTGTGTGTAAGTATATACATATGCACACACATGCATGTATGTTGTTATTGTTGTTATCTTCGAATATTTAATATTTTTCTCATATTTTAGAGCACGTAAAGAAGCAGTGACCAGTAATACAAAACATAGACATTTAAATAGTTTCACCTTAAAGTATCATTACAACATGTTACAGGCTGGGGTTAGAAACATGAGTGCAACACACACACACGCACACACACACACATGCACACACAAACACATACACACACACACACACATGCACACACAAACACATACACACACATGCATGTGCATGAATACGTACACAAAAACACATGCACATGTATGTATACATGTATACACACTTTCGCAATTTTTAGCAATATAGTCTTTAAACATTCATACACACGTACAATCAACGAACAAAAATAACCCATTCATTTAGTCTCTGCCTTCCAATTGAGTGATATTCACCATGTCTAAAGAAACAGATTCTATAGATTTTGATGAGATATACAGAAAAACTGGGAGTTATGGAAGATATCAGATGAAGATTATGCTACAGATATTTCTCAATAATATTCCTGTAGGTTTCAATATTATGGTGCTGATATTTCAAAGTAAGTTCTAAAAAAAAACCCAAAAAACTTTGTCCATGTATCAGTTCATTTCCTGTTTTTATTGTTGAACTGTGACCATCCTGGGGCACCACCTTTTCACACTTTACATTTTAGTCAAACAAACTAACTTCAATACTTGTTATTTTTTTTTTAAAGCTGGTAATGATTCTATAAGTCTCTTTTACTCAACCGTTAAGTTGTGGAACATAAACAAACCAGCACCAGTTATCAAGTGGTGGTGATGGGGGAACAAACACAAGCATGCACACATACGCATACACAAATAAATAAATATATACATATCTATCTCTCTCTCTCTCTCTCTCTCTCTCTATATATATATATATATATATATATATATATATATATATATATATCATCATCATCATCATTTAATGTCTGTTGTCTATGCTGGCATGGGTTGGATGGTTTGACCATAGCTGCGAAGCTACACCAGGCTCCAGTCTGATTTGGCATGGTTTCTATGGTTGGGTGCCCTTCCTAATGCCAGCCATGTTACAGAGTGCGCTAGGTGTTTTTACGTGGCACTGCACAAGTGCATTTACAGTGCACTGCGTGGGTACTTTTATGTTGAACCGCACAGGCACTTTTATGTGACACCACACAGGCGCTTACTTGGCATATATAATGTGTATATATATATATTTATATATATACATATATATATATACATATATATTATCTTTATCTTATGTTATTTACTTTGTTTTATATTATACACATTTATTGTGCTTTTAATTGTTAATTTTTCTATATGTGATAGTGGATTTTCATCGATGAGTTCTTGAAACTTAGTTATTTTCCCTAAAACTATATATTTTATATATATTTTATCTACAAAGCTCAATTAAATTTTAATTTTTTATAAATTGATTTTAATTGAGTTTTTACCTGTAATTTTGGATTTTGTCCCTAATATTATTATTATTATTATTATTATTATATATATATATATATATATGTATATCCAAATATAGGGAATGGAATCAGTAGAATCTAGGCTACATATGTTTCCCTGCTAGTAGGACCTTGGAAGTAGTAATTACTCAATGAGGAGTACTCCACAAGATACTCATCAGGCCGAAGATACCTTAGTCAAATGAGGGTTGTCAAGGGATCCCATGTTAACTTGCAGGAGATTTTATCAAAAGTTTTTCAATCAAATCTGCAAGTTAACATGGGATCCTTGGATCTTACCTTTACACACACACACACACACATATATATATATATATTCTTTTATTCTTTTACTTGTTTTAGTTATTTAACTGCGGCCATGCTGGAGCACCGCCTTTAGTCGAACAAATCGACCCCAAGGCTTATTCTTTGTAAGCCCAGTATTTATACTATCAGTCTCTTTTACGGAATCACTAAGGGAACATAAACACACCAACATCAGTTGTCGAGCGATGTGGTAGGGGACAAACACAAACACACACACACACACACACACACACACACACACACACACAAACACACACATATATACGACAAGCTTCTTTCAGTTTCCATCTACCAAATCCACTCACAAGACATTGGTCAGCTTGAGACTATAGTAGAAGCCACTTTCCCAAGGTACCATGAGGTTCAGTAATATTAATAGCAAACGCAACTCTTATATTGCTTAGTTTTATTCTTCCACTGTCAAACATTTACTCATTAGCACTAACATTCATCAAGAAATATGACACGATAAACAAAAGTGACATTGGAATATTCAAGCATCCCTCTAATATTTCATAAGAATATTCCATTAACATGAATAAAAGTAATAATTCAAATGAATTTGACATTAGTATGGCTTTTGTTGACAGCACTGAGATACACAAAATCATTGCATTATATTCTCGATGGCCTAAATATTAACTATAAAACATTAGATATAGGTTTATATAAAGATGATGGGCTACCTCCCTTGCACTACTCTACTGGCTAAAGATTAAATGAATTCAAAGAAGATTTAATCAGCTTATTCAATGGCATCAGTCATAGAATCACAACACTTACAAAAATGAACATTATAGATATGAGTATCAAATTTTAAAAATTATAGACACCAACCATATAATAAACCTAATGAAAAGCTCTTGTACATAAATAGGAATTGTCTTACCCCTCACCCACATCATCATTTTCACAAATGTAATTAATAATACAAGCAAAAGAATCCCTGAAATATAATCAAATATTACAATATTGCAATAATATCCTGAAGAATAGTGAACTTATTGCTAAAATTCACCTCACTCCGTTGAATATCAGACAGACTGAAATAAACAAAGTAACATGGTTTGGTTCAACAATTATCTCACTGGTCATCACAATCTCTTTGTAGTTGTTGGTCAAAAGAGAACCATCTACTTGCAGGTGAAATTTCCTTTTCATTCAAATTTGAAAGTGCCCACTAATGAGGTCTCCAAAAACCCATAAAAAATGGCTTAAGCTTCAAGACAAAAATAGTAATATAACTTGTATGTCTATGAATTATTTTAAAGTAAAGATTTTCTTTCCTTTTTTTTATGTAGCTGTACCCCACTACTACTTATGCATTTGCAGTTTATTGTTGGTGTTAAAATGGTTCTCCACCTTTGTTCTAGGCAAAGTCTTTTAGAACATAAAAACCAGGCTCTGAGGAGATTACTAGAAGGGCTTTTGCTCAAAATACCAAGATTGTTGTTTCCTCTTGATATAAGAACTTATCAAAATTTATAACCATTACTGCCTGCCTCAATATATATATATTTTTTTTTTTGAATCAAACAACAGGAATATTATGCAACTGCATGTTTGTTCTTTTCTATCTTTTTATACTGTCTTTATTTTGTCTTGTTAAGTACATGATATACCATTTACCTGTCGGTCGTTACCAAATGACAGCATCATGGAAATTGGTCCTAACAGTACTATACAGTATGAAAGTTGTTTTGTGAAGATCTCAAATGGAACAAATGGGACTGATAACCAAATTATTCCATGTCCCAATGGATATGAGTATGAACATGAAAAGCACTACTCAGTTCGGTCACAGGTAAGATGAAGTATGACTTATAATTTGATTAATTATTATTTGTCTCATTGTTATTGATCTTCTTGGAATTTTACTCCAAGAAATTTTTCTATGATTTATTTATGTTTTATTTATTATTATTCCTTTTTGTGTTTCAGACTCATTTTTACTACTTAACTATTTGATGTTGAACAAAATTCAAAAAATTTCTTTTCAGCTATTCAAAAATGTGTCAGACTTCATTTATAACACAAATAATGAAAGATAAATTTTACCAGTTGCCAGATTAATTTCATAAAAATTAGCATTAAATTTTCCAAATAGAAACTAATTCCAAAATAGAAATTTGTTTGTTTGTATGCATGCATGCATGCATCTATGTTTGTATGTATGTATGTATACTTATATTGCTTGGATACTTACAATGCTCTCATACTTGCAAGGCTCACAACCTCGCTGTACTTGAGAACTTACAATGCAAGGAAACATAGGCATGATACTTAAGTATCCAACAGTTTTTCATCTCTTTTATATTCAACAATTCATAGCTAAAAATTAATTCTTTTTATTATTTTTTTTTTTTTTGTTTAAATTTTCTTTCTTTTCCAGTGGGATTTGGTATGTGCTGATGAACCCCTTGCTGATCTTTTCATCACAATCTACAGTGCAGGCAAGCTAGCAGGATGTTTTATCTTGCCGAATAGTGCAGATAGATATGGTCGGAAGCCAATCATTATCTTAGCAAACTTTGGAATGTGTGTTCTGAATATCATCATTATCTTCTCACCATCTTATACATTTTTCATAATAGTGAAAGGATTGACTGGATTTTTTCAGCCAGTGAGTAATATTATAATTTTGCTTGACTTTACATTAATCATAACTACATGTGAATATCATCCTCTTTTCCTTGCTTGCATGAATAAGACAAGACTATTGTATAGTTCATCACTATAAAAATAGAAATAAAAACATCAGGGTGTATTGAGGTAAGATTGATAGTGAACATAAAGAAAATTCAGGCATATTTGCGTAATAATGAAATCAAATCTGGAGTGTATATGTTTATATTACAGAGACAGTGTGTGTGTGTGTGAGAGAGAGAGAGAGAGAGAGAGAGAGAGAGAGAGAGATGGGGAGAGAGAATATTGCAGACAATGAATGAAATAAACATGAAATGAAAAAATCACATAAATAAAAGCTTGTTAAAAACTATCTTCTACTGAATATTTAAATTTGTGAACTTGAAATATTCAATAATAGAAGAAGGTTTAGAAAGTAAATGTTCCTGAAAACTTCAATTTATAAAAAATTTCACTTGCTTAGTAAATATTTCTTTCTGTAATTTATTGTAGTTATAATATATCTCACCCTAATTTAAACAAACTTCTAAGTAACCCAACTACATTTAGCATGCTAGAAATAGCAGAGATCACAGTTATTATTGTAAGGTTTATAGTGCTCCAAATAGCCATACCACTTCTTAATTCTTTTTTTAAAAATTATACCAGTATATTAAAAAATTTTCATTTTATCAAAAATATTAATCTAACAAACTCTGGAAACTGATATTATTCTTGAAATTGTGCCTCAGAGTTATACAGCTATTTTGTCTAATAACATTCATTCATTCAAAAATAATTTTTTTACATTACATATATGTAATAAACTGTGGGTTTTGCAAATAGTGAATTAAAACTTGAAATGAAAACATTGAAATGAATATATATTAAATTATCATTAATAAAAATAGAGGTGAGAGAGAGTGAGAGAATGAAATGGAAAATTTCACCTGCAACGAATTAATATTATTAAACATTAAAATCTACTCTCCAATGAATGCAACAATTATTTAAATTTGTGAAAACCTTGTAGTTCAAATATTCAATAAACTTCAGAAATTGAAATTACAGGAAATTTCTTAGAACATGAATTTATAAAAATATTTCCAGACGGTCAAGCCTTTAATAATTGCTTTCTTTTAGTAACTATTACATATCTAATTAATAAACAGCTTTCTCCATTATAATATATATATGTGTGTGTGTGTGTGTGTGTGTGTGTGTGTGTGTGTATTTATATATATATATATATATATATATAAATACACATGCACACACACACATGCATGTGCGCACACACACACACATACACACACACACACACACACACACACATTAATATGTACTATGTATTTGATAGGGTGTATCAATTCCTGGTTCTGTGTTACTATTGGAGCTTTTCCCTGCAGAATGTAGGACCCACACTCAAGTTTTTCATGGAATTACATGGGGAGTGGCCCTAATGCTACTATGTCCAGTGTCATATTTCACAGAACCATATGGATGGCATTGTCTAAATGCACTTGTAGCTCTGTCATCCTGTGGTTTCTTGTTCCACGTTTGGTAAGTTAAAAATATTTCAAAATATTTTTATTATTATCATTTCAAATTCTTTGTATCTCACCCATATGATGGAACTTAGGTGGGTTTACTCTTGGATAACAAGTTACTACCTATGATCACTACCTGCCATCCAAGAACTTTAGAATGATCTTCACTGTTGCTAACTAGCAGGCCAGTTTCATATATGAGGGCATGCTGAATAGTTCCTGGCTTTGGATAAAAGAAAATACAGGAGGATCAGTTAGTTTATTCAACATATCCACCACTTAGATTTACATGCTTATTGTAATGGTTCATCAGTTTTCCTAAGCCCTGTAAAAGAACTCAGCAGGTTGGGTCACCAACCAGACCTTTCTCAATGCCCTTAAAGCCAAGAACCTTTTAGCACTCCTTGTATTCTCTGTGTTTCTGCAATGCTGTGCTTGAGAAGGAAGATCCATCAAACCTAGTGAAATTGTAGTTGTGGGAGATACTGGTGTCACACAACTGGCACCTGTGCTGGGGGCATGTAAAAGTACCTATTACACTCTTGGAGTGGTTGGCATTTGAAAGGGCATCCAGCTGTAGAAACCATGCAAAATAAGGTTGGATTCTGGTGCAGCCCCTCAGCGCACCAGCCCTGCTCAAACCATCCAACCCAGGCCAGCATGGACAATGGGTGCGAAATGATGATATATATA
>NC_068992.1:61310384-61312572 GCF_001194135.2 Octopus bimaculoides
ATATATATATATATATATAAATACATAGATTTATGTACACATACACATAAACATACATATATACATACATATATGTGTATGTATACACACACACACCTTCATGCTTTCTCTAACTGTGTATACACAGATAGAAACTTTACAACTGTTGACATGAATGCTTGTACATGTCACTCAATTATACTAGTGTCAACCATTACACTTAAGGTT
The DNA here is from genome assembly GCF_001194135.2 of Octopus bimaculoides. NCBI lineage: Eukaryota > Metazoa > Mollusca > Cephalopoda > Octopoda > Octopodidae > Octopus > Octopus bimaculoides. Next base: position 61,310,592 of record NC_068992.1, read on the forward strand.
GATATGTGACATAATGTAATAATATCTGGGAAGAGTCAATAACTGTCAGATTGTATTACATGCAATAATGGTAGTTCCTGTCATATTGCGTGTAGAAGAATACAGTGGCAGTTACCTTATTTTGGAGATCTTCCTTTGTTATTTTCACCAGCATCATCACCATCATCATCATCATTATCTTCATTGTCTTTGTTGTCAATGTTATCATTGTTGTCGTCATCGTCATCATTATCTTTGCCAGTGACAGCAGGGGGTGGGGGGACATATAATTAATTACATTGATCCCAGTAATATTTATAATATCTTGTTTTACTAATTTTGACATCCACTATCTTGATAATAATACCAATAATAATTGCTAGTATAAGTACAAGGTTTGAATTTTAGAGGAGGGACTACTCAACAACATCACCCCCAGTACATGCCTAGTACTTTATTTTATCAACTCATGAGAGATGAAAGGCAAAGTTAACTTTAGTGGGATTTGAACAGGGCTGGAAAAATACAAAGCATTTTGTCTGATGCTCTAACAATTCTACCAAATAATGAATTTATTACTTTTTTACATTTTGTTTTGCCTGCCAGGACACTACATGAATCTCTTCGATGGCAGGTACAATCAGGGAAAGTAAAAGAGGCAAATGCTACTGTAAAGCATATGTGTAAAGTCAATAAAATAGATTACAGTGAAGTAGAGTCATTAATGACCAACCTTAATGGTAAAAAACCTGCAGAAGATATAGAATTAACCCCCTTAGATGAAATATCTAGTACTGATTCTTCAGATGAAACCTATGATGATGAACATTCAGATGAAATCCACAGTTTCAAGTCTTCAGAACCAGTTCCATCAGAGACTAAGAATGGAATGTTACAGAAAAAACACGAACATCCTAACCACAGCAAATATCCTAGAATTATTATTGTTTTAATAACACCATGTCTTCGGAAAATACTTTCCATAATGTTTTGTCTGTTGTAAGTATCCTCTTTTGTTTTAAATGTTTGTTTTTACATTGTTTTCTTTTTTGTTAATTGTGTCTGCATTGTTCTATAGTTATTTTATTATGTTACATTACATGATGGATTACACTATTCAAAATGTCCTTCATTTTTAAGGTCAAAGGGTGTAATTTGAGGGAGATTAAATTGAGTGGCTGCACAGAAAGCTCTCAGCAGTCATAATATCTGTTTTTGTTTTAAAATATCAGCTGCTGTTAAAACATCTGTTGGTGGTGGTGTTATGTAAACTGGTGTTAACATTACATATCTTTATAGCAGTGTATCATATCTATTGTTAAAACTATTGTTTGTGGTGATAATGTTAAAACCTCTGCTGTTAAAACTACTTCTGCCATTGGGGCTGTCACAGCAAATGCTATGAAACTAATAAATGTTGGTGACAATGTTAAATCATCTGTTGTCAAAGCAATAGCTGTTGTTTTCATTGCCTGTGAGAGCACATGGCCAAGTGGCTAGAGTATTGAGCTAATGGCTGTTAGGTCTTATGTCATAGGTTTGATTCCCAGATCAGCCAGTGTGCTGTGCCCTCGAACAAATAGGTATCGCCAGCAGCAACAACAAGGGATTAAACTGTGAAGTATTGGTGTCCTGTTCAGCAGGGAGTCTTGTGTATTCATCCACTTTAATGCCATAAAAACTAAATTGAGCTTAGAACAACTAATGGACTTGTAGGCTTGAGACACATTTTAACTCTTTTTAATTGCTACTGTTGTTGACAGTAAATATATTTATATATATATATATATATATATATATATATATATTGACCTTGCCTGTGCATGTGCTACATAAAAAGCACTAAGTTCACTCTGCTGAGTGACTGGTGTCAGAAAGGGCACCTAACTGTAAAAATCCCACCAAAACAGTCACAGAAGTCTGGTGCAAGCTTCTGCCTGACTGGCTCCTGTCAAACCATCCCACACATGCCAGCATAGAAAGCAGACGTTAAACAATGGTG
>NC_068992.1:61312669-61314943 GCF_001194135.2 Octopus bimaculoides
TATATGTATGTATGTATGTATAATTATAGCTCAAATTTACAGAAACTAAAGACGAAGTCAGGTGAAAGAACAACAAGCAGGCATATTAATTTAATGCTCAGGAAAAATGGAAAGGCCCTTTACATTTCCAGCCTATGCTCTTTGACAGAAAGGATTAAGACGAAAAAAATGGAGAGAGAGAAAATGTACACACAAACCATATTTTCTGGCATACAAGTCGACGTGTAAACATGTAGTGTAAACATTTAAATATTATCACTATCTTTCTGACTCCTGCTGCATTTCACAGGGAATTTTTGCTCCTCCAAAATTATCTCAGTGCACAAGTTGACCTACTTTTTATGGTCGTAAATTTTTATTTGAAGAATTTGACTTGCATGCCTAAAAAAGTCAAAGTAGAAAATGCTAAAATAATTTTATAAAAAACATTTCAGTACCAGTTTCAGTTTTTGGGACTTTTTCAACTGTAAGTATGGAAAACAATTAAATTTTGGAAAAATTAAATGAAAAGTTTTTTAAAAGAATATTTGCATAGTATTCAAATATAAGGGGAATTAGCCAACTGGTTTTGAGATCTGACGATACACCATAAAGCTAAGCCCTTTATGGACGTGAAACCTAAGGTAATCCCATAAGCTAACCTTTTCTAACTTTAATATGTATATCTATCTATCTATCTATCTATCTATCTATCAATCTATCTATGTATCTATCTACCTATCTATCTATCTATCTATCTGTGTGTGTGTGTGTGTGTGTGTTCTTCTTACAGCATTAAGAGTATTTTAACTATTACTTCTAGCAATGTAGGTGCTTCAGCACTCTTAGTTACATTTAGTGATGAATGAATTTTTCTTTATGGTATCACATTGCACCGGCTGTTTATATTAATTTATATACACACACACACACACATGAGGGTATGCTGAAAAGTTCTTGGTTTTAAGCATATGATAAAAAGTCTGGCTGAAGGCCTGATCTTCCAAGTTCTTTTATAAGGCTTACAAAAACTGAAGAACCACTGCAATAAGTGTGTGAATATGAGAGGTGATTATGTTGAATAAAATCATAATTAAATGATTCCTCTGTATTTTCTTTGGTAACAGCCTGATTATGTAACCTTGCACTCATCAGAGGTACTCATTATAGAATGAAATATGATGACTGCATAGACACATCCAGTTTGTGGTTGTTAAGAATAAGATGATAGACTGAATCAAGCAGAGTGTTGAGTTAAGAATTATATCTTTTGGTGCCAAAACATCATCTCTGGGAGTGGTTTTGTTGCAAGTCAGCAACAGTTTTCTGGAAAAATGTCTTTGTAGGAAATGTGTGTGTCTTTAATATTGGGTGTTCTTGTGGTAATGGAATATGTGTTGTGTTACTATATGTATAGCCATTGCAGTGAGGTGGGCTTACACATGTGTGTTTGTTAGTGTGTTTCTTTTCTTTTATGTATTGGTTAAATCTGTGAGGTGTTTATCTGTGCACATGCATTGTGTGTAGGGGTACAAAATGTATGGGAGCTTATATTGGGGCTGGCAGAAAAAAGTCTATTGGATAGGTGTCTGCTGTTCTGGGGCATGTGTGTTTGTTTGTGGATGCATTAGTGTTCTAGGAACTCTTTGTTGGGCACCCAGATATTTCTAGTTTATATTAGAAAGCATTAGATGACTTATGGAATTTCAGGCGGAATATAATGTCAAAAAGGTCATATGTATATATATATATATATATATATATATATATGTTTATTAATTCATTTTGCAAGATTCCTGATATGAAATCATGTGTTGAAACAGGTATTGTATTTCGGGATCGTCATTTTTTTTTTCCAAATAAACACATGCACTATATATTTTTTCTTCACTCGTTTATTACTGTTCTCACCTTATTATTTTAACTCATGTCCATTGTCCAGAAATCTTTTATTACACATCTGTGACCTCTTCAGTGACACTTTTCGTTTTCGTGCTTGCTCTTGCTTCACTTACTCCATTCCGTTCTTCACAGAGCAGGGTCTTCTCAGAACAGTATGGAATAAGTGGAGCAAGAACGCACACAAAAACGAAAAGTGTCACTGAAGAGGTCACAGATGTGTAACGAAAGATTCCCGGACAATGGGCATGAGTTAAAATAATGGAATAAGAACAGTAATAAATGAGTGAAGAAAAAATATATAGTGTGTGTGTTTATTTGGTAAAAAAAAAATGACCATTCCAAAATACAACAGTATATATATATATATATATATATATATATATATATATATAT
>NC_068992.1:61315496-61318066 GCF_001194135.2 Octopus bimaculoides
TATATATATATATATATATATATACACATACATATATACATATATACGACGGGCTTCTTTCAGTTTCCGTCTACCAAATCCACTGATTTGGTCGGCCCGAGGCTATAGTAGAAGACACTTGCTCAAGGTGCCATGCAGTAGGACTGAACCCGCAACCATGTGGTTGGTAAGCAAGCTTCTAACCACACAGCCACTCCTACACCTATAGCTACTTACCACACAGCCACTCCTACACCTATTATATATAGTATAAGTGTATATTTGCACATGCACACACACACACATACAGATAGATAGATACATACATACATACATACATACATACATACATAGACAGATAGTTAGATGGACAGATAGTTAGATGGACAGATAGTTAGATGGACAGATGGATGGATGAATAGATAGATAGATAGCCAGATACATAGATAGATATTGATAGACAGACATGTACGTATGTATGTATGTGTGTGTACATACACTCAAACACACACACACACTTACACAGGTTGCAGTGAATAAATTGTCATCTAAATTATGCAAAAATGAAAATAACACTGACATCTCACTGACAGATATATTTACCAAAATTAGATAAAAATATCTTGAAATACTAAACAGTAAATTTATTCAATAAAATCACCGCAAACATAGCCTCCAGACGACTTTGGGATCTCTGGCAACTCTTCTGGATGGTCTCCTTGTTTAAGTTGGTGAATGCTGCCATAATCCTTGCCTTCAGTTCATCTTTGATGTTACAAAGAATTTTGTTGGTCTCTTGCTCAACTGCACCCCACACATAATAATCAAGGGGGTTGCTGTCTGGGGAGTTAGGTGGCCAGATGTCAGCAGTGATGTGGTCACAGAAATTGTCTGACAGCCATGACTGGATCCTCCTGCTTGTGTGGCATGGAGCAGAGTCCTGTTGCCAGACATAGGGTCTTCCAACAGCTACCCTCTAAACCCAGGACAGCGCTACCTCCTGCAGGCACTTGATGTAGGCCTCTGTGTTGAGACAGAGGCTGTGTGGGAAGCTAAATGGAGGCATAACGTTGCATCACTGGTGGTCACTCGAAACACCATGATGTTGACAGGATGTTTGATTTTTATCACGCTTGGTACATGTCCTCAGATTACACTGTCCTCAGACTGACACACAGACACTCTGAAATGTTTGTATTGGAGCTTCTGGCACAAATACCAAGTAGTACAGCATGTCATTTCCAAATTTCTGGTGGAGTGAATCGTGTCATGGTGCTGTTTTTCTCAAAGACAGTGTCCAACTGACCCTACTATACTGTGTAGTCGACAAAATCAAAAACAAACAATGCATATGCACGAAATTAAAAATATAAAATGGTAACAATTTACCCATCACATCCTGTATATATACATACTGTAGGTGGTATTGCACATATCATTGCTTAAATATACTGCTAAATGCATCAAAATTCTTGTCATTATTTTTGTTATATCAATGAATCAACATTGTTAACTTCAAAGATCATTGTTATGTTTTCTAATAACTTTTCTTTTCTTGTCTAGTTTTGTCTCTTCACTGACCTACTATGGACTTTATTTAATGACAACTAGGCTCTCAGGCAACCGATTCCTAAATTTCTTCATAACTGCTTTATTTGAAACTCTGTCACAAATTTTCGCATTCACTGTTTTCAGAAGGTAAGAAGAACAAGAAAGATATTTTGTAATTTGAATTATTGATCTCTCTCTTGTTCAAATAGTTAACACGTATTGCTCATACTGTTTCAACATTGTTTTATAATGATCTCTTCATTTGACTTGTTTAGGCAATTTCAAAGAAATACTGTGGTTAGTCATAGGGATGCAGTAATTTTTTGTGTCAAAATGGCTTTGTTAATGATGTATCTCGAAGCACATTTAGTGATAAATAATGGCTTATAACACAGTTGAAAACTCCTTGAAAGGAAAATAGGCAGAAAGCTGTCTGGGTTACAGATGATGCGCATCTGACTTCTGGAGGCAGTTTTCTACCTTCATCCAAAGAGTTCTTAATCCAATGTATTGTAAGTTATTATTTGCTGCTGAATTTACTCCATATTACTCAATACTTCTGTATTAGTATTTCAAATGTAAAGTATGTTATTGATTTGAAATCAGAAATTTTTATAGAGAATATCTGACATTTGTCTCTTTAAATTCAGCCCATGCTAGCATGGAAAATGGGCATTAAATGATAACGATAATGCATAAGGTTGTTGAGCAAGACACTTCACCTCATGTTGCTCTATAATCATTTCGACAACTGACTTGTGGTATACTGTGCACCTGTTCAAACAACATTGATTTGATGGAGAGAGTGAGCTAATGTACAGCACATACATATGATCACTGTAAGCAAATCATTTGTGCAGGTCAACAAACAAAAAACTGAATGTTCGTATATCATCTTTGATAGGGGAGTCCACCATCATCATCATACATATAAACACACACACACACACACACACACATATATATATATATAAATACATATAAAAATCTGTGTGTGTGTGTGTGTGTGTGTGCGTATAGTAGATATGTATATATATATA
>NC_068992.1:61318291-61319194 GCF_001194135.2 Octopus bimaculoides
AGACAACTGGTTGTTTGTATGGGACAACCTGCTGAGGGCCACTGACCAGATCTGTGGATGGTGCAAAGTCCCCTCTCGACCCAAAATAATGTGGTGGTGGAACAATATTGTTGACAGGGCTATTAGACAAAAGAAACAGGCTTGGAAGGACTGGAAGAATGGTGGTAGCAGGGAATTGTATCAGACTGCCAGAAGGGAAGCTAGGCGACAGGTTTATTTAGCCAGAGGGGAAGCAGATAAGAAAAAATTTGCCAATGTTCTGCGCCATGAGGACCAAAGACTTGAAGTATTTTGTGTTGCATGACAGTGTGTGAGAGAGAATCATGATGTCGTGGGAGAGAAATGTGTTCGCATGGATGATGGTAGACTTGCACTAAACGAGGATGCAAAGAGAGAGGTTTGAAGATGCCACTACGAAAGATTGCTCAATAAAGAGAATGAATGGGAGAAAGATAGTCTGCTCTGCCGTTTGTCGACCAGCTATCTGAGTTGACAGTACCATGGTAGATAAAGCAATTAAGAGTATGAAGACAGGGAAGGCCGCTGGCCCACCAGGAATCACTGCAGAGATGCTCAAAATATCTGGCAGTGTTGGGTATAGCCTAGTCACCTGTATTGTTAACCAGGTGATACACGAAGGAGTCATACCCAATGACTGGTGTAGCAGCAACATTGTCAACTGCTATAAAGGTAAAGGTGACACTTTAGATACAAATAATTACAGAGGTATCAAGTTGTTAGATCAGGTAATGAAAGTCACGGAGAGGGTCATAGCCCAACTAATTAGGGAGCGAGTCAGTTTAGATGAGATGCAGTTTGGGTTCGTACCTGGGAAAAGCACCACCGATGCTATATTTTTGGTAAGACAGCTTCAGGAGAAATACCTAGCCAAGGATAAACCTC
>NC_068992.1:61319855-61324339 GCF_001194135.2 Octopus bimaculoides
TATATATATATATATATATATATATATATATATATATATATATATATCCATATGTAGAACACAGTATATCTATATGTTCTGTATTTTCTACTTCCAGTCAATATACAGCATTTCTTAAAAAAATATAATCCTTTCTTAAGCTTCTTTCTTACAGGTTCCCTCGCAAGAGCTGCTGCATGGGTTGTTTATCATTCACTGCTATTGTATTGATAATTGCAGTTCTTCTGCGCACATTCAGTGGTAAGATCTGAAACTTTTACTATGCATTAATATAATTTTTATATTCTAAAAGTTCATTTAAAGTTCAAATACTGCTAGAGGTCAACTTTGCCTTTCATCCTCTTCTGGGGTGAGGTGTTGCGATCAGGATTAATGAAATATATAGTAGTCAAGAGTTGGTGTCAATACAATCAGTTATGAATTCTTCCTCAAAATGTTAGGCTTTATGCTTAAGTTAGAAATTAAAATAACTTAATTGAAGTCAATTATTTTTAATGTGGAACCCAAAGTAGATAAAGTAGAATATTGGGATAATATATCCCTTGGATGGAAAGAAAAGTTGAAGGCTGCCTATGGGACTCAAACCCACATTTTCTGCCAACAAAGAGGCGAGCTAACCAGTGCACCAAAACAATTCTTTGAATTTTCTCCATCCATTTTAGAAATTTTGTTCTTAACAGTGAGATTTGTAAAATGCTTCTGTTTTAAGAATTTAAAAAACTTGAGAGATATGAAATAAATTATTTTCGATGGTGGAACTTGAAGTAGATAAATCTATAAATAATCCATTCTCCTATTGAAAGAAGGCCTGAAATTTCTGGGGAGAAGATTAATCAATTTCATTGACCTATGTGCTGTGCTGGTATTTATTTTATTAGGCATGGCTTGCTTCCCAACCATTTAATTCCAAGTTCAGTCACAATGTGTGACACCTGGGGCAGGTGTCTTCCACTATAGCCTCTATAGCCTCAGGCCTTGTGAGCGGATTTGGTTGACAGAAACTAAAAGAAGCCTGTCATATGTGTGTGTGTGTGTGTGTGTGTGTGTGTGTGTGTGTGTGAGTGTGTCTGTATCATAGTGTTTGTGTTTGTCACTCCACCACTGCTAGATAACCAGTGTTGTTGTTTTTTTACATTCTCATAACTTAGTAGTTTGGCAAAAAAAGCCTAACAGATTAATTACTAAACTTAAAAACAAAAGTACTGGGGTTTATGTGTTTGACTAAAACCCTTCAAGGTGGTACTGCAGCATGGTCACAGTCCAATAGCTAAAACAAGTAAAAGATAATATATAAACAATCTCATTATTTTTGACAGTTCCTACAATACTTTCCCAAATAAACTCCATCATTTTTATCAGGTACTGCACTAGATTCCTCAAATAAACTCCATCATTTTTGACAGTTCCTATACTAATTTCTCAAATAAACCCCTTCATTTTTGGCAGGTACTGCACAAGTTTCACCAAATAAACTCCTTCATTTTTGACAGCTCCAGCACTAATTTCCCAAACAAACTCTATCATTTTTGACAGGTACAGCAGTAGTTTACCAAACAAACCCCATCGTTTTTACAGGAACTACACAAGTTACCCAATGATATAAAACTTTATTTTGCGTTGTGTCTTTCACATATTCACAGTATTATTTTATTGATTTCTTTAAAAAAAATCTTGAGATATTTATTAATTTTGCAACAACAATATCAAGAACTACAATATTTATATCGTGTATTTATTTTATAATTTATGTATTTATTTTTCTATTTCTTTCTTTCAGACAGTGACATTGCCTTAATGGCATCGACAGGCTTTTCTTTTCTTGGGACATTTGGCATTTCAGCTGCATTTCTATTAGTAGGCATTTATGTTGCGGAGCTTTTCCCCACAGATGTCAGGTAAATATCAAACAAGTCTGGATCTTTCCACTAAATGTAGAAAAAAAAAACAACCTATTTTTAACAAAATCCAACCCCAAATAATTAATTGATGTGTTTATGGATAATATTATGGATCTGCAACCAAAATTTTACATAGTAATGCACACACACACACACACACACACACACACACATGTATGTAGGTATATATGTATATTATCAAATAGCTGTCCATAAGCATGAAAAAAGCACACTCAATATGAAAAATACAATGGTTATATTTTATATGATAGTGCAGTATATTATTGGTTATAGCACATAGCTACATAGCTGGACAGAATGTTACCATCCACTGCATTCTGAGTATTGAACTTGGTAATATTGATGACTCTTGAGACATGATGCCTGGAAGTGTGTAGCTTCTTTTATGGTGGAAGTATGTATGGACCTTGTTTGGCTCAGTGCCAGTAAAAAAGAAAAAGGAATAGAACAGTGAAAAATAGTGAATAATTATACCATTTCCAGGTGGGGGGGGACTAGAAGAGTTATTTCTCATGGATTGTTATTAGTCAAGGTTAACTTGTGTCAACTGTGTTTATGTATACATGTATGTCATTCTCTAATCCCAAAATGGAGCTGACCACATTGTCAAAACAAATTATTGTTCATGAGGGCAGCATCCAAATATTTCACTGTTTGAATACAGGAAATTAGGCTAAATAATCACAGATCCTCTTTTAGAATAATCAGTTACATATGGCAATTGAAAGCGGAAGCAATGCTATACAAAATCAATTGGAAATTGTTAGAATGGCTTTGACCATATATGAATGGAAGTAGGTGATGCAAGCTTTGACTGGCAGAAAGAAGAATCATTCTAAAAAATTCATACAACCCAGGTTCTCCAACATATATTTATATATATATATATATATATATATATCATCATCATCATCATCATCATCGTTTAACGTCCGCTTTCCATGCTAGCATGGGTTGGACGATTTGACTGAGGACTAGTGAAACCAGATGGCTACACCAGGCTCCAATCTGATTTGGCAGAGTTTCTACAGCTGGATGCCCTTCCTAATGCCAACCACTCCGAGAGTGTAGTGGGTGCTTTTACGTGCCACCGGCACGAAGGCCAGTTAGGCGGTACTGGCAACGATCTAGCTCGAAAGTCCTTACACATGCCACGGGCACAAGTGCCAGAAAGGCGACACTGGGCACAGGTGCCATCACGATATATATATATATATATACACACACACACACATCTTGAGAGGGTTGTTATATAAATAAAAAACATGTGTGCTGGTTCTTTCACTCCTTTCACCATCATTAGCCCACTAGGCACAAGCATTGCTGTGTGATTAAGAAGCTCACTTGGCAATCACATAGTTTCAGTTTTAGTGTCACTGCACAGCACCTTGGGTAAGAGTCTTCTACTATAGCTCTAGGCCAACCAATGTTTTGTGTGCTAATTTGGTAGACAGAAACTGTGTGGAAGTTCATTATGTGTGTGTGTATGTGTATATTTGTTCTTCTTTTTCCATCACTTGAAAACAGTTGCCAGCTTGTTTACATCCCTGCAACCAAGCAGTTTCGGAAAAGGGACTTATAGAATAAGTAGCAGACTTCAAAAAATAAGTACTGGAGTTGATTTATTTGACTAAAACTTTTCAAGGTGGAGGCCCCAGCATGGCCACAGTCCAATGACTGAAACCAGTGAAAGATAAAAAAGAAAAAGTAGTTAATCATTTGAGAAATCAACTAATCAGTTTCCTGATTGATTATTCAGTTAATCAATCTATCAATCAGGTTTGCCAAAATGCTTTCATCTTTACAATTTCACATCAAGAATTTTGCAAACCAAATACCAAAATGAAAGATTTGAATTGTTTTATCCATTATGTTCTATATCCATTTCAGAAATGTTGGTTTTGCTCTTGCAAGCATTGCATCGCGTCTTGGTCAAATAATTGCTCCTTTTGTTAGATTTCTGGTAAGCTTTCCCTTTATTTGTTCCCCAACAACAACTAGTTATCTAAATTGTAATTTATATGTATAAATGCTAAACATTAACCTTATGAATACTGTTATTATTAACAACTATTCTATCACAATTTCTACATTTTAAGTACATCAGTGGGCACAGGAATGTTGGTTAACTACTGCCCAGATATAAGGACAAGCTGAAGAGTAACATCTCAGCAGTCAATATAGCTCACAACACACTGAGTAAACAGCCATGGAGCAAACAAAATGAAGATTGTCATGTCAAAATGGTATAAGAGACTTTGTTTCAACCAACATTAACAGGCTAAGGGGTGCAAAACAAAGGAGAAAAGTGGCTGGAAACATACCATCTACAATTACCTATAATCATCGTACTCTGTGTATGTGTGTGTGTGTGTGTGTGTGTGTGTGTGTGTGTATTAATATATGAATGACAAAAGAATAGAGATATCAAATCTCTATTATTATTTTATATGTAAGTAAGCATGCAAGCAGAGCCTTGTTGTGTTGTATGTGTGCCTGGATGCACTCGACTATAAACATACATACATACATACACATATACATACATACATACATATATATATA
>NC_068992.1:61329587-61332036 GCF_001194135.2 Octopus bimaculoides
TATATATATATATATATATATATATTTACAAATATATGACATGCTTCTTTCAGTTTCTGTCTACCAAATCCACTCACAAGGCTTTGGTTGACCTGAGGCTTTTGTTGAAGACACTTGCCCAATATACCATGCAGTGGGACTGAACTTGGCACTAATGTGGTTGGGAAGCAAGCTTCTTTCCACACAGCCATTCCTGTGCCTGTAGATACTTCATTCACATGGCTCTAATGAAACTATAAGATGTCATGCTAGCACTCATCTCTGGGTGCACACTTGCTCACAGCAGAAACAACTGTAAGTTAATGAAAGTGATTATATAACTCCCATTCTTCTGTCGTTCATTTATCAATTGATGTTACACTTTGTAGTAGTTTACTACAAAAAAAATCTAAAGATACTGAGTTCCAGCAACTGATTATTCATATAACATGTATGTGTGTGTGTGTTTGTGCAGTTATCTAATAAACAGATGTCCATTCTTCGCCTTTTATATTTCAAAACTGTCAGATAAACGAAGTTAGTTTTTCCACCAATCTTAAAATTTCATTATCAAACAATCCCCATTCCCCAACACCAAAACACACACACAGAAACCAATAAAAAGAACAGAAAATGTAAAAAAGAGCTACAAAATATTGAAAAAGCCAATTTTGTAATCTTGACATTCATTAAACAGGCAATTAATTAGGATTCTTATTGTTAGATAAATATTTAATGTAGCAATGTTTAGTAAACTGTGGCTGATGTAATATCAATTTGAGAGACAGACTGGGAGCAAATGTGTTGGAGAAGAATTTAACCTATTATTTGAAAGCATTGTTTTGGTACCTCAATGGCATTGACTGCACTGCTTTTGATGAAAGAAAGAAAAGAAAATGGCAAAACAAACAACATAAAATAAAAAGCTGGAATATAGGAAACTTGGTTTGGAAGGGCAAATGGCAGGCTAGAGTTGAGTCAGGGCATCACAAATGAAATTTTAATGGATAATGTTGGGTCAGAGAGCGAGGAATGAGACAGAGATAGAAAGAGAAAGGGAGAGGAGTAATGGTAGAAGCTCTTAAGGAGCTGTATGTGGTGACAATAAGTGACCCAGGGCGTGGAGGAATACAGGAGGCTATTCAGTACACTGGTTTTATACACACTAAATTCTGTGGTTTCCAACAAATATTTGCTGTGCTTGATTCTGTTCTACATTCTGCCAAATGCACATGCTTTGACTTTGTTGATCTTGGCATCTGATGAGATGATGCACCCCATACAGTTGAATTGGTGAACTGTGTTCAGTTCACTGTTTCCCTGATACTATTACAGAGAAGGTAGTGTCTATGTATGTATGTATGTATGTATCTATCTATCTATTTTCTTCCTTCCTTCCTTCTATCCATCCATCTGTCTGTTCAGCCATCTACCCATCTATTTTCTTTCTTTCTTTCTTTCTTTCCATCTGTGTGTCCATCCATGTGTGTGTGTGTGTGTGCATGCAAACACGCATACATGTGTGAGTAGTCTTGCAGCTCCTCCACAAGAAACTGTTTTGACCACCCACTTCTCTCATTCTTTAACCTCCCTCAATACCTAGCATAAAATTGCCCCCCACCCCCACCACTTTCCTTGCAGTTTGAAGTCTTACACACTGGGGCACAATGCAGTCCTTGGACCAATGACATCCTGACAAACTATCCAAGCCATGCCAGCATGAAACAAACACGAATGTTAAATTATGATGATGACGTATATGTTTGTGGGTGTGTATATTATATATATATATATATATATATATATGTGTGTGTGTGTGTGTGTGTGTATGTATATATATATGTTTGTGTGTGTATATTATATATATATATATATATATATACACATACACACACATATATATATATATATATATATATATATATAGTCTTTTACTCTCTAATTCTTATATTTACTTCAGTCACATGACTACGGCCATGCTGGAGCACCGCCTTGAGTCGAACAAATCGACGCCAGTGCTTATTCTTTGTAAGCCTAATACTTATTCTATTAGTCTCTTTTACCAAACCGCTAAGTTATGAGGACGTAAACACACCAGCACTGGTTGTCAAGCAATGGTGGGAGAACAAACACAGACACACAGACATATGCATATATACATACATACATACATACATATATATGTATATATATATATATATATATATATATTGCTTAATAAAGAGAATGAATGGGAGAAAGAGAGCCTGCCGTATGTCGACCCAATAGAGGGACCAGCTATCCGAGTTGATAGTACCAGGGTAGATAAAGCAATTAAGAGTATGAAGACCGGGAAAGCCCCCGGCCCATCAGGAATCACTGCAGAGATGCTCAAAATATCTGGCAGTGTTGGCTATAGCCTAGTCACCCGTATTACGAACCAGGTGATACACGAAGGAGTCATACCCAATGACTGGTGTAGCAGCATCAT
>NC_068992.1:61333632-61335266 GCF_001194135.2 Octopus bimaculoides
GGCACATAAAAGACACCATTTCGAGCGTGGCCGTTTTCGTGCGGGTGACACGTAAAAGCACCCACTACACTCTGAGTGGTTAGCGTTAGGAAGGGCATCCAGCTGTAGAAACTCTGCCAAATCAGACTGGAGCCTGGTGTTGCCATCCGGTTTCACCAGTCCTCAGTCAAATCGTCCAACCCATGCTAGCATGGAAAGCGGACGTTAAACGATGATGATGATGATGATGATATATATATACATACATATACATATATATATATACGACAGACTTCTTTCAGTTTTTGTTTACCAAATCCCGAGGCTATAGTAGAAGACACGTTCGCCACTCTCTCCCTCCCTGATACACTCTCCTTCATCCTCACCTCAACACTTCCATTGGTCCAACCCTACGAAAGAATTATGAAAATAATATTCTTCATCTTCATAGGATATTTGAACTAGAACATGTAGCTTCATCAGAATGAATACAAAAGGAAGATGGAATTTGAAAGGAAACATAGCCTAGAGAAGAAGTCAGATGGCCTAATATATTAAAATCATACAATCATCCATCATAGGGCTTCGAAGTCAGTAGGCAAAAGAGTGATGTAGCAAAGGTCTAGGGAAAACTTTTTGGGGGATTATTTCCATATAAAGGGGGAACCAAGATGTTTTAAAAGTTGTGAAAAGAAATTAACAAAAAATAATACAAGAAAATTACTAACATGTCTATAAAAGAGCTCTTTTATAGATCTGAATGCAATATATAAATGGGCTGATGAGAATAATATGCAGTTCAATGCACAAAATTTCAAGCATTCTGCTACCAGTCCACAAACAAACTACAGCTGAAGTACATGAGACCAGAAGGCAATGTAATCCCAGATTTAGAGTCAGTGCATGACCTGGGAATCCACATGAGCAACAGTGTGCACATTGCACAGATGGCAACACTATGCAAACAGGTGGCAGGTTGGGTCCTCAGGTTCTTCAGGACTAGGAACAGAGACAGAATGTTTCTGCTTTGGAGAACTTTTGTCCTCAGTCGTCTCAACTACTGCACCCAACTGTGGTCCCCACAGAGTGTAAAACTGACTGTGAAACTAGAAGCGATCAAATGCTACTACACAAAAAAAAAAAAAAAAAAAAAAAAAAAAAAAAAAAAAAAAAAAAAAAATAGACTCAGTAAAACACATTGGCTACTGGGAGAGGTTGAGGGAACTGGGACTCTAATCCCTGCAGAAGAGACATGAGTGATATACAGTGCTATACATATGGAAAATAATGGAGGGTCTAGCTCCAAATTTCGGAATCGAAATCTACAACAATCTCTGAAATGGATGGCACTGCACAGTACCATAGGTCCCATCTTCTCCATCAAGGATATGAAACCAATTTTGCAATAGCTTGGGATTCAAGGGACAACAAGTTTTTAATGCTGTACCACAGGGATCTGCAAGGCTTAGACATGGAAGTCTTCAAAAAACGTCTAGACAGTTTTTTATCAGCAACTCCAGATGAACCCACATCATGGCAGGAGGCACAAAGAAGTGCGGTAACTTTCAACTCACTACTTCACCAAAAGCAATACTGGAAAAATCCCTGGGTGCAGTAAAGGCAGTGCACCAGCATGGCCTCAGCTTGATGTATAT
>NC_068992.1:61335325-61342267 GCF_001194135.2 Octopus bimaculoides
ATATATATATATATATATATATATATATATATATATATATATATATATATACACATAAGTATAGATATGCATATAGATATACATACATGATTACATATATAAATATACAAAAATATGTATGCAAATACATGCTCACATAAATATAAGTATATACACGTATACATATACATCGATGTACGTATGTACATAAATATTAACATACACGTATACTTACATACACACACGTACATGTACACATATGCACACGTACAGATACATATGCATACCCACAATACACACATATACATAAGAATAAATATATAGTGACATATCTAGATCATAACATATATACACAAACAATTTTTAAAAGCTGCTGAGAGTGTATAATTTTAAAATTCGGATAAAAAGGCATTTACAAAATGCAGCACCATATAAGGAATTATCTATAAATTTAATGTAACAACTAAATAGGTTTGAAAAATACAATAAGATAAAATAATAAAATAATAAAAACAATAAAAATGAACCTTGGCAAAGCTTAAGCTTGAAAATAATATGTAAAATAGTTGAAGGTTTTCTTAAAGAATGAGTCGAAATATATTCAATATTGTTGTGATGCGAAATAACCATACACTACAAAGACAAATTCAAAAGTGGCAGTTGAAACTAATTTGAAAGTCAAAATATATTATCCATATAGGTTCCTAAGAATAACGGGTGGATAATCTAACAGATGGGAAATTTAGACAAAGATACAATACACAGAATATTCACATCTGAGTTTTCCTCATCAGTCAATGACCCAAAATATCCATACACACATCTGTATAGAAAAATCACTATTAATCCAAACAGGTGGGGGAATAGAAGAAATAAAGTTGAAAACGCACAAAGAATATATTAGAATTTAATTATATTTTAAAATATAGGAATACTGTTTACTTCTTTCACATTGGATTTTCAAAAGTGTAACGTGGGTGGCATTGTGTCAGGAATTGTGTCTATTCTAGCTGTTGTTATAAAAATAGTTTGTCTTTAAAGAAGGAATGTGACTCAGAATTCAAACATGGAATTGTGGACAGTAAATATGTTTGCATAGCAAACTTCTTACCCTACAACCACACCTGTGCAAGAATAGTTATGAAATAAATTAGTATTATTTTTAACAATTTAAATTTTATCCTTTTTTTTTTTTTTTTCAGAGTCGATTGGTTCCTTGGGCACCAGGTATTACCTTTGGTGTAATATGTCTCCTGATGAATATATTGATCAGATTTTTACCAGAAACATTAAACAAGCAACTACCTCAAACTGTAGAAGATGCCAAAATTAGAGAAAGGGAGGAAATGGAAAAAAGGATTGCTAAGAAACAAATAAAAAAACAAAATCACTTGTTTTTTTTCTAAAGGATACAGATGCAGTCCAGTATATTGGACAGCATCTGTATGTCAAAGGAGAAGTAATAAAATGGTTTTGTTTGTAAATCTGTCATTTGTGTTCTTTTAATCTTTTACTGGTTTCAGTCATTGGACTGTGGTCATATTGCTACAATTGTATATTTCGAGATACATCTTTTAAGTCAATTATAATAATCCCAGTAATTAGGAATTTATTTAAGCATTCTCACATAATTGTAAGCCCAAGTTCTCCTTGGAATAAAGGGAGCTAACTTGATACTTAAAGCTTTAGCGAATTTTTATTGAGTTACACCAACACACACACACACATACATATCATTGTCGTCATCATCATCATCAATTAACATTAAAAAAGTACCATATAGGATATCATTGGTCATAATAGATTCCAGGGTCCCATACCAAGGCCAGCAATCCACTAGT
This sequence comes from Octopus bimaculoides, assembly GCF_001194135.2. Lineage (NCBI taxonomy): Eukaryota > Metazoa > Mollusca > Cephalopoda > Octopoda > Octopodidae > Octopus > Octopus bimaculoides. The sequence continues at coordinate 61,337,146 of NC_068992.1, forward strand.
GGACTATGCTTAAAAGAAGCCTTCCAAATATTAATGCATAATTCACTGCAATTACTAAATAAATAACACAAAGCTTTTCTCACATGTTGTCATAGGTTCTATCATACCTTTAAATTCTTCCATAGGTCCAAATATAAACAAAATCAACATGCATAACATATCCATCCATGGTCGCTACAATATATATAACTTACCACTTGGATTATCCCAGAAATGGCTGTAAGACTTCAAATTCATCTTATCCTAATTAAATTATTCTATATATATATTCAAGAGGATGCTGAAAAGTTCCTGGCTTTAAGGGTATCATGAAAAGCCTGGTTGAAGGCCCAACCTTCCAAGTTCTTTTACTGGGCTCAGAGAGGAATATATTGAATAAAATCATAATTAACTAATCCTCCTGTATTTTCTTTTACCCAAAGCAGAAACTTTTCACCACCCCCTCGTATATAGTTGAGTGGATGACTGGGTGAGTGCTTGGATAGATGGACAGACATGCTTGTATGGAGGGTAGTCTGATAGATGGATAGACAGAATGATGGCTGGTCAGATAGACAGGCAGAGAAGCAAATGGCTATATGGATGAATGATGGATGGATAGATGGGCAGATGGACGGATGGATAAGAATATGTATCTGTTTAGGTTGAATCAGCTTTCTTTAACATTGTGTTGCAATCTCAAAAACAAAATTCAATACAAAGGAGAATGGCTCTGACTTAGCCACAATCTCTTAAACTATAGATCTGAAAAGCACGCAAATATGAAGCATTTTTAAATTCATAAAACACTATGCACTAACAAGTGAATGTTTATAATGTTGGGGATCATGAAACATAATATGTCTGTAGATATGTACATGCACATATGTTATAAATACTAATATACATACAAACATACACCTATGTATCACATACATAGGTGTATGCCTATACATACATATACATATACTTACATATGTGTGTGTGTATTTATATATATATATATATATATATATACACACACATACATACATGCACACATACATATGTATGAGTGAATATATGTATTTGTGTATGTATAAATATCATCTCTCTCCAGATTTCAAGTAGAAATGTTAAACAGTTAAATGACATAAACCACCAACCCAGCAGAAATGAACAATTCCCTAGTTATTGAGAATAACAAAACATAACCAAAGAGCAAAAAAACGAAGATGCTTAAGTGCATACACCTGGGTATATGAAACAGTTCTTATTCCTACTGATCTAAAAATTGGCAAACTACCATGTTGTCTACCCGAATGGAAAGAATTCATCATACACCATCTGCATTTGGATAAGAATACCATTCAATTATTAACTGCTATGAAACATTCAATAAGTCACAGCATTGAAATGAATAGGTTTTTAATAATTGATTTAACTTGATTTCCATTTTTCTTTTTTTTGTCTTTTTCCTTTTTTTTAATAATGTTGGATCGGAGCAGAAGAAAAAAAATCTTGCACAAGGAACTTGAGATTATTGCTTTTATATGGATTTGAAACAAGAACTTTGCAATCACTTAGATAAGAAGAGGGAGAAAAACACCATGCTTCAAAGAATAATTAAGAAAGAAAGAAAGTACATTTTATCTTTTACCTGTTTCAGTCATTGGACCGTGGCCATACTGGGGCACTGTCTCAAAAGGTATGAATTGAACAGATCAACCTCAGTACCTACTTTTGAAAAGTCTGGTACTTACTTTATTGGTGTCTTTCATCGAACTGTTAAGTTATGAGGAGGCAAGCAGATTCCAGATGCAGAGCAGTGAGGATGGGGATAAACGCAGACAGAGAGATACACACAGATATTTAATTATTTATCTATTTACATATGTTATATATAAAAACACCCTTCACTCACAAATGACCATGGGATTGCCCCTAGAAAGTCTTTAACTTGAACATTAGCACCCCTTGTGAGCATTATGAGGTCACAAGAGGACACTATGGGGATAGGTGGTTAGCTTGGTATTTAGAAATATTCTGACTTTTGTTACAAATAAATAATTTAAAACATGTAGAATATTTATAGTTTAACTGCATTTTCAAAAAAAAAAAAAGAAAAAAACTTTATTGACATTAAAATATGAACAGGATATTTTGTTTGTTTTTTGTGAGCAAAACATGATTGAGGATACATCAAGGTTCAATATAATTTCATTATTAAAGTGTTCACCATAAAAATTTAGCATCAGTGGACACTGGTTGACAAAAATATCTGGGAAAAAGCACATGCTGGATGGAATTAAATGTCTGAGCAAAATAAACTTTCTGTTTAATTAAAATAATTAGATGTCTCTTCTTTTTTTCTTTTTTGAAAAAGATGAAATGGGATACTTTTTTTAAAAGGCTAGTCTCAGCTAGAAAAAGTTTAAAACCTTTGGTTTTAGGCAGTATTTTAAAGGCCATGCGTTCATTTCAAAAACTCTCTTAAATGGTAAGAGGTCATATTCTGACTTATAAAAAATACAAATTACAATAATATATGAACAAAAATATCGATGAAGCAATGCAAAATTTCAATGTAAGAGAAAAGCTGGACAGCTTTCAAAACAGAAAAATTAGTTGAACAAAGAATTCTTTTGTCTGTTGATATATGTGAAAAGTAACATATATTTATTTTCCTGAAAATACCATTGGAAATAATAGGCACATCTTATAAGAAGTTTTGTGACCACAGTCTGTGGAGACACACATGTACAAGTGTGTGTGTGCATATGTATGTGTCAAATTCTCTTATAACATTCAACTTTATGAAACATATAGGAGAAAACCTAGACACATATACCCATAATATGCATATATATATATATATATATATAAATAAATAAATAAATAATAGATGAGTGGAAATTGAACCGGTGAGTGTGTTAGATAGTAAGGCATTAAGACAATGTGACTCTCCTCAGACACTATATATATATATATATATATATATATATATACACTATAAAAACCCATGTAAATTGTGCACCTGTTTTTACTGGGGCTGGGGCTCCAAAGTTATAGCCAAGACAGTAGTTATGGGGCCATTGCAGATTTCTGATGCAGCGTATATATAATTGTTAAACAGGACAGCAAACATTAAGGCAAGGCAAACATCTCAAGTTGCATACAATATTTCTTCCTATAATAATAATGTATACGACTTGAGATGTTTGCTTTGCCTTAATGTTTGCTGTACTGTTTAACAATTATATATATATATATTTTACTGGTGAAGGCTGATTTATAGGGTTACCCTAGATTTCCCGTTCATAAAGGGTTTAACTTTATGGCGTATCTTCAGACCCCAAGACATTTCTCCTCCATATTTTAAAGAGGTCATAGGCCAATAGGTTTTGGGGTCTGAAGATACGCTATAAAGTTAAACCCTTTATGGACAGGAAACCCAGGGTAACCTCATAAAGTGGCCTTCACCAGGAAAAAATACAGACTGCTCTACTTCTTAGAGTGTGCTTCTTCTCCACATTTGCTTTCCTAAAAATGATATATATATATATGTATGTGAATATGTAGAGTATATATATATTTTTTACAAAAATGACTTTGAAGTTTCATTGATTTCCTGAGTCCCAACATCTGAGAAGGCAGACAACCTGCAAAACTTTGAAGTAACTACCAAACTATTTCTTGTCATGCAAATACTTACACACAAACACACATAAATATATGAAACATAAAGGAATATGGATTTGGAATCCAGGCAGATACCTTATTAGCACTCTAACATAATCCAACTCTGGTTCACTATATCAAATGATAGGTAACATACAGAATTATATATATATGTGTGTACACACACACACACACACACACACACATGGATGTGTACATTATATATATATATCTTTTACTGTTTCAGTCATTAGATTGTGGCCATGCTGGGGCACTGCCTTGATACAACATAGGTACACCACTGATTTTCGAGTATCTTTGTTTCCAAAGCCTTGGTGGATTAACCATTTTGTCTGACCAGCCATGGTCATATAATAATTCATCAACACACTTCTAATCAACTAATTATACACCTGCATCTAAAGTATCATCAACTGTTCTGTGTTATCCTGGTTTGATATGGATTTCTGTTTGACATTACCAATGACGCTCTCAATCCTCTTACCCGTAGTAGCCATAGCAACTGGTAACTTTAAGCTAAATGAACAGAGGACCTCTCAACACTTTGGTATTGCCACTAACGAGTACAAAGTAAATAATGCACGTAAACACACAATACGCAAAACACCACTTGTGGTCATGCAGTGGACTAGATTATCAGTTATGGGAATTTCAAGTTCTCCCTTGTAGTTTATCAGGATTAAAGGAGGTGCCAGACCATCAGTGGTGTACATCAACTATAAGTTTATTTTGGGCCTATAATTGCATTAGGTCAGAGCTTAGTCCAGTTCCTTAGGTGTTTAAATGACTGGGAGTACGAGACTCTCCTTAAACTGGATATCAGTCTGTCATGGCTGGAACTCATTTTTAGCTGAGTAGACTGGAGTAAAATAAAATGAAGTGCCTTGCTCAAGGAGACAATGCACCAATTAGTCTAGGATTCAATCCCACAATTTTATGATTGCAAGCCTAATATCCTAACCATTGAGTCACATACTACTACTACCACCACACACACATTTTCATACAAATGTACATATTCATAAACACACGTTTATCTATACATATTAATAATGACACACACATGTATGCAGAAACAAAGACAATATTGCATGTTTATAAGAAATCAGACATTGACAAATACACACACACACACACACACACACACACACAAGCATGCATCCACACACACACACGCTAACATATAGACACATTAACAAGTGAAATGGTAACAAAGCATTCAAACTGAATAAGAAATTGTCTTCATCAGGAAATATTCTTCTTTGGTAAGAATTCTAATGATACAGTTCCATTCATGCTTTGTCTGTCGGCTGTTCTGGTAACGGTGGTGCCGAGGGGAAATTATAGTAAGGATAAGCAGGAGCAAAGTTCAGTTCCCCTTGTGTGTATTTGTCATCCCCTTCATCTGAGATGTTCACTTTGCCAAAGACACATTCTTCATATGCTGGAGGAGCTGAAGGAA
>NC_068992.1:61343495-61355995 GCF_001194135.2 Octopus bimaculoides
AGACATTTTACCCAAGAAATAGAATTATAGAAAGAATTTGGTCAGATGGTAGTGTAACATGAACCTTAATAAATAAAAAAATAAAAGCTTTGGCAGTACATTTACTAAAATTGGAACAATACAGAAAAGATTAGCGTGGTCCTGCACAAAGATGATATGAATATCTGTCAAGTGCTTTATATTTGTTTTCTATTGAGGCACACATGGCTGTGGGATTAAGAAGCTAGCTTTCAAACTATGTGGTTTCAGGTTCAGTCCTGCTGTGCTGCAACTTGGCCAAATTTCTTCTAAAATGACTATAGGCTGTCCAATGCTTTATGAGTGGATTTGGAAGAGAGAAACTGTGTGGAAGCTCTTCCTATACATGTGTATATGTGTAAGTATATATATATGTATGTGTGTGAGTGTGTTGTAGGTATCTGTGCTTTTGTATTTGTGTTTGTTCCCTCACCCACCATGAAACAACTGCTGTTGGTTTGCTTACATCCCCATAACTGAGCAGTTCAGCAAAATAGACCGACAGAATAAGTGCCAAACTTAAAAAATTAAGTACTCAGTTAAGTGTGTTCCACCAAACCATTCACGGCAGTACGCTTGTATGGCTCTAGTGAAATGAGTGAAACAGGTGAAAGACAAAAGATTATAAAATGCAAGGAATACTTACTGGCACTGGCGCCGGCACCTTCAGGTATGGCACTGGGTTCTGGATAAGAAGTGTTGGGTAAAAGAGACCCATACTGGGTTGCATATCCACCAGCATTATACTGGCTTGGAGCAGGCAGTCCAGCTGAAGGGGCAGGAGGCATGTAAGTTGCTAATGGAATGGTTCCAATAATAATTTCCATTGGTAGTTTTAAAGACACAGCCATCGACGCTGACACAGAAAACTTTGGTTTTAAAAATAAATAAAAACAAGAATTAAGAAAAGATAAACACTGAAGAGAGACAAAATTCTCAAAATATTTGTTGCTGTTGTTATTATTATTATTATTATTATTATTATTATTGAGTGAGAGAGCACTGAATGCCATCAAAATGACACTGGGGTAAAATATACGAAGCCCATTATACCCATCATGACTACCCGTCTGATAAGGATACACCAGGCACATGCATCACAACCATATGTGCACGACATGGTGATCTCATATCAAGATAACCAGCGCATGACCACACAGGTAGGGCCCAGTTAGAATTTTCTTCGGGTCGAGTAGCCCATCCCGCTCAAAAGGTCCTGAATAAGGTTTGTTTAAGGATGTTGAGCAAAACACCAATGTTTCCAAAGGTGAATTATTCAAACTCCAAAGAATTCCTCTCAACACATGGCTATGATGCTCCCCCACTACTTCTGCTCATGATCAGAGATGCACATATCGTCAACCACTAGGGGTCATGCTCAACTGGTTAAGGTCAAGCAACTGACAAGCAAATCTGTGGTATTAAGCATAATATTTGCTATAGCCCATCTTTTATACCAAGGCAAAACAATGTACATGATAACACTTCCAGTCAATTAAGATCAAAAGCCATGAGAGCCACTGCCTGGTACTGCATTATTATTATTATTATTATTATTATTATGGCACTGAGCTGGTAGAATCATTGGCTTGCTGGGCAGATGCTTAGTGGCATTTTACATTCTGAGTTCAAATACTGCTGGGGTTGACTTTTCCTTTCATTCTCTTGAGGTTGATAAAATAAGTACCATTTGAATACTGGAGTCAATGTAATTGACTTGCCCCAACCCCTGAAATCGCTGGCCTTGTGCCAAAATTTGAAATCATTATTATGCAGGCAAAGCAATGAAACTATTCTGCATGCACTTGTCCAGTGCCTGAACATCGCTGACTTGTGAGTTTATGTTGAACACCTGCTGTCGAGTGTTGGCTGGATTCAGCTATTGGACGAGTCTATCGTGAAGATCATCACAAATGGCTTGAGTGAATGTACCTACTCTAAGCATGCGCTTCTAGATGAATAGATGAATAGGAGAGGGCTCTTACCCTAGAGGTCAGAGCAATCATTGTTTTTGAGAGGTGTCCATGAGCAGCCCTTGGAAATCTCCCTCTTTTGGGGATTTTAATTGTTATAATTTTCATTGTTAATTTGTTTTTACATACTCCAGTCCCACTCTCTTTCTATTATATTGTCCTGTACTATCCCCAATCTTTTAGATGAACCTTCAGCTGTTAATAAAGAAAAAAATATTTTTCTTCTTCTTCTTATTAAGATACTGAGCTGGCAGACTCGTTAGCAAACTGGATAAAATACTGAACAGCATTTCATTCTTCATTACATTCTGAGTTCCAATTCAGCTTTCATCCTTTCAAAGTCAATAAAATGAGTACCAGCTGATCACTGGGGTCGATGTAATTGACTAGTCCCCTCCCCACAAAATTTCTTGCCTTATGCCTACTGTAGAAAAGATTATGGAAAACTTCCCAATCGTTTTTGGAATGAACACACTTTTTGTATGGGACAGAAGCACGAATAGATGAATAGGAGAGGGCTCTTACCCTAGAGGTCAGAGCAATCATTGTTTTTGAGAGGTGTCCATGAGCAGCCCTTGGAAATCTCCTTCTTTTCGGGATTTTAATTGTTATAATTTTCATTGTTAATTCGTTTTTACATACTCCAATCCCACTCTCTGATATAGCTGCAGATATTCCTGGACTACTGCATTGATGACAAACATGAACAGATGTGAAGTCTTCTTGTGTAACATATCTTTTTGCAACATGTTTACTTGATTGAGCTAGAGTTCTGTATCATATACAAACTAAGGCTGGGCATTTTTTAACTGGAATGTTGCTGTACACCCACTGGACTCTACCAACTGGACAATGCAGTCAGTGGAAAGTTAACCCTTACTTTTTAAAGAAGGTTAGTGAAGGGTAAGAGGGTAAATGGCCATGAAACAATACTAGATGTTGAAAACATTCTGAGCAGTCTCTTCTGGAAGGCTTTCAAATTGGGGACTGTAGAGAATTTACAAAAGTCCTTGGTCTGACACTGTTAAGAATGTAATGGCATTTTTTTGAAGCTCTAACGATTTTGCTAATCTACCACTTTGAGAAAGCTTCTCCTGCTGATGACCTGAAGTAATGCTAGGTAATGTCTCTCATGGCTTTTGATCTTAACTAATAGGAAGTGTTAACATGTACATGTTTTGTCTTGGTGTAAAAGATGGGCTACAGAAAATATTCTGCTTAATACCACAGGTTTGCTTGTCAGTTGTTTGAGCTTAACCAGCTGAGCATGTCCCTTAGTGATTGATGATATGTGCACCCCACATCATGAGCAGGAGTAGTGGCGAGCATCATGCTCATGCGTTGAGAGAGATTGTTTGGGGTTTGAATAATTCACCCTTGGAAACATCGGTGTTTTGTCCATCACCCTTAAACAACCTTTATTTGGGGACCTTTTGAGCAAGATAGGATACTTTACCTGAAGAAAATACCAACTTGGGTCTACCTGAATGGTCATGCACTGGGTAGTCATGATGAGTGTATTAGGCTTTGTAAATTTGTACCCCAGCATCACTTTGATGGCAAGTGCAAAATAATAATTTTTTATACTGTAGGTACAAGGCCTGAAATTTTAGGGGAGAGGATTAATTGATAACATCACCCCCAGTATGACAATGACGGTGATGATGGCAGTGGTAGAGGTGATGATGATGGTGGTGACAATGACAATGACAGACTTGATGGCCATAAATATAACCAATAAATTAATTGAAATACTTACCGTCAATATATATCTAATGTCAATAATGTTACAGTATATCAGATGGGATGGTGGCAATGGTGGGATAAGAAGAGCAACTTGGTTCCAATAGTCACTTTCCCCAGGCTGAATACCTCCTTGCATTACAGATGCGACATGTTGATGCACAGTTTTTGTTTTAGTCGTTGCATGGAAAGAAATAACCTGCAGAGGGTTAGAAAAATACAACATATTTTATAATTAATACTAGCAAGACCTGTGAATATTTCACAGAATTAATGGTAAACTTATTGGGTTATTTCTGAAAACTTTATCCAAAAAATCTGAAAGCATAGCCTGTGTTGTGTCTGTATCAAAAGATAGTCACTCATCTGCTAATCACTGAAAAGTGAAGTAAACTGGAATTCAATGATTTAATGATTACTTAATGCACTTTATATACTTCATGCACAATTTTATAGACTTAATACACAGCACTCTTCCCATTTCTCTCTCACTCTTCACCTAACCCTCTTGCTCTCTCTCCTTTTTCTTTTGCTCTTTGTCTTTCCCTTCAACTAATCATGTGAAAGCATTACAGATGGGCTAAGTAACGGAGGAAAACAAAAACCTAGTTAAAAAAAATAATAAAAAATACACATTTCACTCACCACCATCACTATCTCTCTCCTCCCCTCCCCCTTCAACTAACCATGTGGAAGTATTACAGATGGGCTAAATAATGGGAGGACAAGCAGAATTATAAGATAATAATACAATAATTAATATGTTAATTATTTGGGATATATCAGGTGCAGGTGTGGTTGTGTGGTAAGAAGTTTGCTTCCCAAGCACATGATTTCAGGCTCAGTCCCACTGTCAGGTACCTTGTGCAAATGGCTTCTACAGCAGTCCTTGTGAGTGGATTTGGTAAATGGAAACTGAAAGAAGGAATTTTAAGGGAGGAAGGGGCATTGGAGGAGGTGATCTTGTGTCAGATGATGAAATGTTAGGGGGTGATAGAGAGATAGAGAAGCAGAAACAGGTGTCTTACTATAGAGGAGGTACATGGTTACCCAGCCTCAAAAAGAGAGAGAGAGGTAACAAGAAAGAGGACAGAAACAGGTGTGCTGATGTAAAGGGGATGCTTGGTTACCTAGCCAGAAGGAAGAACGAGAAAAAGATAGAGTGATCAAGAATGAGGGCAGAAACAGGTGTGCTGCTGTAGAGGAGATACAGAGTTACCCAGAGGAATTGTGAGGAAGCAAAAAATGCAGTTTAAAAGAGGAGATGTATTTTAGGGTAGGGGGTGTGAAAATTTTATTCTTGCATGTGAGTGGGACACAATGCTTCTAGGACACAGTTTCGCTGATGTGGGTAGATCTTCTCTAGAACCTCATATTGCCAGACATCATGGACCATTGTCATTTCTTCTGTGAGCTTCGACATCATGAAACCAATCCTCACCATTTCATCCCCCGTCTTCCTGGGTCTCTGTCTTCCACAAGTATCATCCACTTTCAGTGACCAGCACTTCTTTATACAGCTGCCTTCACTTATATGCATCACATGTCCAAACCAAAGCATTCTCCTCTCCTGCATGCCAAATTTAATTCCTCTTATGCCCAACTTTTCTCTCACCACAGTTGCATTTGTCATTCATGTACACTGAGGTTGCACATCCAGTGGAGCATATGACCTTCATTCCTCTCCAATCTATGTATGTTCTCCGCATTCAGAGCCCATGTCTCACTATCAGAGAGTATAGCCACTCGTACACAAGCATCATACAATCTATATTTCATTCTGGGAGTCTTTATATATATATATATATATATATATATATATACACATACACACTCACAAGGCTTTCATCAGCCTAAGGCTGTAGCAGATGACACTTGCCCAAGGCCCCATGCAGTGGGAATGAACCCAGAACCATGTGGTTGGGAAGTGAACTTCTTTAGCACACAAACACCTTCACCTAGGGGTAATGTATAATATCATGTGATGTCATTTGATGATCACTTTAACCTGACACAAACACCACACATGCACACATACACACATGCACTGACACATACAGATATAAAATAAGGTGAAGCTGATAAAACTGTTTACTCACCATGTCTAGTGATGCTTTTGAACTGGTTATATCTCGGTTTGACATGTTACATATCTCAGCATTGATTAAAATTTTCTCGCCACTTACGTAACCCGTCCGATATAAATTCACGTGAGCACTCAACGGTCCAGACTTGCAGCAACAGCAGCAGAAATGCTTGGTTCCTTGCTGTTGGATCGGTTGCTTAAAAAAATAAACAAAAAAACAAAGAGAAAGGAGAAAAACAAATAAGTAACTAGATTCAACATGTTTCATTTTTAATCTTCTATCTTCTGCTTGTTTCAGTCATTCGACTGCGATCATGCTGGAGCATTAGAAAGTGAGAGAAGTGTCCATAATGTGAGGTAGAGGGAATTACATTGTAATGCTTTCAGGTGATTAGTTGTAGGGAAAGAAAGAACAAGAGAAAGAAAAAGAAGAATGAAAACGAGGATAAGGCAAAGAGTGAGGCAGAGAGAGAGAGAGAAAGAGGAAGAGAGAAGCATCCATAACTTGTGGTAGGGGAAACGTAATGTTTAATATGTGGTAAAAAAATTAGTTGAAAGTAGATATAGAGGAGAGTGAGGAATATAATTTTAGCAGAGGGGTGATGTTCTGATGGTGAGATTAAAGAAAGGCAGAGAGAGAGAGAGAGAGAGAGAGAGAGATGATGGTGGTGGCGATGGTGAGTACATAGTGAAAATTAATTTGTTTTAATTGAACTAAGTTTTTTTATATCACATATCACTTAATGCATGCACATCCCAAACTTGCCATCCGCTTTAGAAAGAAACCAGTTTCCCGTTTGCCTGTCATATGCAATGACTATCAATAAATCATGAGGGCTATTCTTGCCTGAGCCTGTATTCGGCCATGTCAGCTATATGTTGGATTCTCAAGGGCTCGCAAATTATCTGATGTGAGAGTTAAAGTTATCAACACTGACAAACAAGGGAAAAGAAGAGGGAGAACTTACATGAAGAACATAGTCTGCAAAGAAGTATTGGATTGAAAGGTGTACGCAAATTGAAATGTGTATTGGCTCTGACTCATTGCCTTGGTTTATAAGTCACCTATGATGTGCTTTTCAGAGTATGCCATATTGCATTAAATTTTTACCCCCATGAAATTGTGATCCCTATATTTTACATATAAAGTAATTTTTTTTACTATAAAATTTTTGTTTTCTAGATATGAAATTGTGACCATATAAATTTTAAAATGAGAATTTATTTTCCTTTATGGGTAAAATGGAAAAATAAGAGTGAATATTCATTTTATGAGTGCTGTGTATTAAGTCTATAAAATTATGCACAAAGCGTATATATAAAGTGTATTAAGTAATCATATTCCAATTTCCTTCACTTTTCAATGAATAGCAGACGAATGACTATCTTTTGATACAGACACAACACAGGCTATGCTTTCAGGCTTTTTGGATAAAGTTTTCAAGAATAACCGAATAAGTTTACCATTAATTCTGTGAAATATTCACAGATTCCACTAGTTATTATTATTATTAAAAAGGCAAGCTGGTAGAATTGGTAGAGCACTGGAAAAAATATTTTGCAGTATTTCGTGATACTTTACATTCTATGTTGAAGGATAAACTTTGCTTTTCATCCATCTTGGGTTAATAAAATGAAGAACTAGCCATCAGAAACTTCTTCACCAGAAATTGCTGATATTGTGCCTAAATCAGAAAGCATTATTTTAGGCACTGAACAGACATTGGACAAAATACCTTGTAATGTTTGTTCCAGCTCTTCAAATTCCAGTGATGATGATGATGAGGAGGAGAAGGAAGAGGAGAAAGGAAAAATGATGGGAGTAAGAGGAAGGGGAGAAGGAAGGAGAGGAGGCAGAGGAAGAGTAGGCAGCAGTGGCAGTAGTGGAGGAAGAAGCGGAAACAGAGGAAGAGAAAGATGCAAAGAAGAAGCAGAAGAGGAGGAGGAAATGACAATGAAGACAAAAGTGGTGATGGTGTTGTTAATGATAATGATGATGATGATGATGAACTGTTGCTGCTAATGATGATGATAGTGATGGTAATGATGTCAATGATGATGGTGATGATGATGATGATGATGATGAGTACTTACCAATGCATTTGGTGTCTGGTTGAGATCCAGAACTGTGATTACAGTGAACGGAACTTTGCACTTATGATCAAATTTCCAAGGCTTATCCATAATAGCTTTTACGTAGTATCTTACATATCCGGTTCCTCCTTCATATGACGATGGAATATTGTACGGAAGCATAAACTCAAAAGGATAGTGATGCTCTCCGCCATTCAATATCACTTGATTAGCTCCCATAACTGGACCTACAAGAATATGTGTGCATAATGAAGAAAATATTTATATTGGTACATAAATGTATGTGGATGTTTATGGTTACATGTTTTTAGGTATAGGCATGACAGTGTGGTTAAAAAGCAGCTTTGCAATCAGATGGCTTGGGGTTCAGTCCCACTGAGTAGCACCTTGGGTAAGTGTCTTCAGTGGACAACCAAAGCATTGTGAGTGGGTTATACTGTCAAGGAATAATGCTTAACTACACCAAAATTCCAATTCTTCAGATGTTAAACAGTTATGTTCACTTTCATGGTTATAACCAAAAACACTTTTTACAGAAAAGCTAAAAAGTATTCTTATATGAGTTAATATGAAACCCTTTATGTGGATACTAAAGTTGCTAGAAATGGCAACCAAATCTCATTTAAATCATGCCCTACTGTCTTAAGAAAGGAAAAACATACTGGATAATGTAGATGCAGTCCTGGATGTACTATTTCTGGGGGAAAAAATGATGAGACAGTCATGGTTGGAATGCTTTTGCTCATTAATTTGTTTATTGAAGGCTGACCTGTGTCTAAATAACAACAAAATATATATTTATAATTAAATAATATGGGAGAGGTTTACAAAAGAGAAAGGTTTGTGTGTGTGTGTGCATGGATGCATGTCTGTGTGAGTGTATTCGAACACATACAATGGGACCTTACCTGAGCCATAGAGGATGACAGTATAATCAAAATAGTTTTCATGGGCTGAGTAATGTCGTGTTGTGGTGCTTCTGTTTTTACCACTTCCAGTCGAATGCCTTTCTGTCCAATGGACACGAGATTCCCCTTTTAACTCCAGACGGACACCTAAGGAAGAAATCAGTGCAATATTTAATTAAAAATATAGTCCCACAAAAAGGTAGTGAGCTGGCAGAACCATTTACATACTTCACAGCATTTTCTAATACTATGTTCTGAGTTCAAATTCTGCCAAGGTTGACTTTGCTTTCATCCTTTTGGGGTTGATAAAATAAGTGTCAGTTGAACACTGGAGTCAATGTAATCAACTTGTTTCCTCTCCCAAAATTGCTGGCCTTGTGCCAAAATTTGAAACCTATATAATCCCACAATTACTAACCCACAAACATTCTTTTCCCACACTCTTCGAACAGTCACTGCTTCTCTAAATTTGTTACCTGTATACCACTCAATGCACTCACCTTTGCTTTTCTTTGTCACTCCTTTCGTTTCATTTGATCTACTAAATTAGGGTTAGGGTTCTACTAAATACTTTACCCAATCCTTGTACCCCTGTGCTACATGTATGTAATGTCTCAAACTTTCCTTATTTTATCTCCTACGGAAGTTCAAACTAGACATCAACTGAATTGTTCCCACTACTATAGAAAGGTCTACCAGAGATGCAGACATTATCCTTACTCTGCAGACAAAAAAGAAAGAGAAAACAAAAAAGAGTGTGAAAATATTTATAAACTGCAACTGGGACAATGTATTAACATAGAAATTTAATGCACTTTGATAAAAACAAAATCCTTTTGGGGTTAAAACAACTCATTAACATTTCAAATGTTGAATACTAAAATCTGCCTATCAACTCTCAATGGAATGTTGTTTTGTAAACCACCTAATTTTGTAAAATAGAAGTACAATTCACCATTTTATAAGTATGTCAGTACATACATACATACATTTGAACATTCATTTCTCCATGCTTCATTGAGGTAAATTTTTCTACACACAGATGTTCTTCCTGTCACTAATCATCACATTTCCAAGCAACACACACACATAAGCATGAATGTGCATATTGATACAAACAGAAGGTAGGTTTGGTGAGATTGGAGAGATGCTTGAGTAAAAACAAATAGAAGTGTGCTGTGTGCAAGAGGTACGATGGAAGAGTGCTTCAGCCAGACATTCAGAGCCAAAGAATACACACACATATATATATACTTATATAAGATGTATATGCATATATAGATAAACATACATGTACACCAACACACATACATTTGTATATACGTTCATATAGAAAACTTAGGATCCCTACATGCAATCCAATTCTCCCACTTTCTCCTTTCTCCCTCTCTTTCACACTCATTTATTACTGTTATTCATTCATTTATCTAATTTTGCCACAGTTTGGCTGACTGAATACTGTTGGTTATAGCTCTAGTTAAGAATGCAAATGTCCAATTCTATCTCTTTATTATTATTATTGTTGTTATTCTTTCACACTAGCAGCCAGAGTGTTTGCTGTTTTGTGTTGTTATTCACCAAGCGGTTTGTTATGATGGCAAGTTAAATTCAATTGTTCAATTATGTTACTCTAAATCCTGAAAATTCCATCTCTTCATGTTTTGTCTTTGGTCAGCCTAACTCTGGACTTCCTCTCTCTCTCCCAGTTCCATTAACCACTTGCTTCTCCCAACATGACAACATGAAACCCCCCGCCATATAAATTAGCTCTATTTGGATTCCCCTACCTCATATTTTAATATCTTGCTATATACAGTTAAAGTCAAAGAAGATGTTCAGATAAGCAACTTTGTTTCCAACCTAGCACACATCTAAAAAACCTCTTTTCACAGTGCAAGTTAGGATTACTTTATCATTTCATTATCTATCTATGCACCCACAGTTTTGTCTTCCATGCCATATGTTAGAAAAACCTTAAGATCCCTACGTACAATCCAATTCACCCTCTCTCACACACTCATTTATTACTGTTATTCATTCATTTATCTAATTTTGTCACAGTTTGGCTGACCGAATACTGTTGGTTATAGCTCTAGTTAAGAATGCAAATGTTCAATTCTATCTCATCATTATTATTATTGTTCTTGTTCTTGTTATTTTTTCACACCAGCAGCCAGAGTGTTTGCTGTTTTGTGGTGTGTTCACCCCCACCACCTATACCGGAAGTCTTTGCCGCTGACCTCTATTGGATGACTTTCTCCTAAACACCTCCAATGGCTTAAATGCTCCCCCATCCCTACTTAGTGTTTATCTTCTATGGAATGTAGCTGGTCTCAAAGTTTCCTGACCCAGGATGAGTGTTAGACTCATCACTTTAAGCCAGAGACAAAGAGACCATCCATCCAATGGACACATCTCTCTTTACCTGCTCAAAAAAAACAAAAAAAAACAAGGTCATTTCATCTGCAGGAAAGATGATGGCCTCGGTTATTTGGTATGCAAAAGGCATTGTACTTATTGACTACCTTCAAAAGGGCCACATCACCAATGGAGAACACTATGCCAACTTGCTGAGGTAGTTACCAAATGCTCAGGAAGACTGGCAAAAGGGGTCTTCTTTCATCATGACAATGCTCCAACACACATGTTCTTGGTTTCAATGGCTGCTATGCATGACTGTAGCTTCGATGTAGATGATCACCATCCCTATTCTCCTGATTTGATCCCATCTGATTATCATTTGTTCATGAACATGTAAAACACATGGTTGGGGACCAGTATTGCAGTGATGATGACATCATATCTTATCTTAATGACTGTTTTGGCCAACAGAATGAAAGCTTCTTCACCAGTGGCATCTAAGCACTGCAACACTGTTGCTAGAAGTGCGTGGACCGCAAGTGGGGACTAGGTTGAAAAATAAACCTCATTTGGTCACATTCCATGAGAGTATTTTTGTCAGCCTATAAATTTTTCATTCAAACCTCATATTTATTGTATGGCCAACCTCAAAAGAAACCTCACACCACTGATATATATATATATATATGTGTATATATATATATATATACACATACATTTATATATTTACACACATATACATACATATATATATGTATGTATAAAGGTAAGGTTATTTATTTTATTTTTATACTAACTCAATAATACTAATTCAAGTATTATAATTACAACTGTGTTCTGCACAATCTACGTGCATTAGACAATACAGAGCAATTTACCTCCTCAAAGATGAATCAGCTTACAAAAAGAAAGCAAATGAAAAAATTAAACAGATATTCATTATGATATGATGATTACATACAAACTTTTGATTTGTCATTTGAAGAATGTTGGTTGTTCCAAAATTCAGACGTTGGTCTGCAGTCTTGCATATAAAATATGCTATGTTGTAGTCAACTGACCATATACAGAATATGCAAAATAAATCATCATTTATACATTGCAATAATAATAATAAAGAATTAGGGCACAAGCAAAGCTAACCTTTTATTCAATCCTTCATTGTAGATTACATAAAGCTATTGGTCTAACCTTTAAATCTATCCTATGTTCAGTTTCTGATTCAAAGTGGGATAACATTTTATCCATTTTGTAACAGGTTTTGTGTTTTATATCTATTATATCCATATTTATTCCAGTATGACTTTTTGTGTTGTA
>NC_068992.1:61358001-61361787 GCF_001194135.2 Octopus bimaculoides
AGCGATGGAGTGCCAACAACAACATATACATATATATATATATATAAGCTTCTCATATATATATATATATATATATATATATATATATATATTGGGTCATCCCATAAAAAATGCATTTTTTCAATTGCATGAACTAAAAGTTGGAGGAGGATGGGATAAACTATATAAACTACTTGCTTCAACTTGCTATAAAAACAGGTAGTTATTCTACCTTATTCTTAGTGTCAGTTTTGAAGAGTTCAGTTCGATTTTAACAGTTATTTTTCAAAGCTATAATGGAAGTGACAAAGGAGTATATTTGGGATATTTTGCTTTATTAGTTCAATAAGGGAAGCAATGCAACGGAAAGTGTAAGGAATATTAATGCAGTATTTGGGGATGGGCAATAAGCATAGGCCAGTGTCAACGGTGATTCCAGAAATTCTGAGCCAGAAACTACAGCTTAGAAGATGAGTCTCATCCTGGTAGATCTGTAGAGATCGACAGGGACGGTATCGATTACAATTATAAAGAAACCGTATAGATTACGATTATAAAGAAATTTGTGGGGAAAATCTTTTCCGAGGGGGTGGGGAGAGAACTTGGGAACATTGACAAGATCCGATATTTTTCCCTCGTAACTTTGAGGAAAGTATAATTCCTTTGAAATCACAAATTAGGCTTTTCCTCAGGAACTTAGATGCTAAACATCCCTTTGACGGGTTCGGGTCCTTACTTCTACTATGTGTGTGTGTGTGTGTGTGTGTGTGTGTGTGTGTGTACATAGAAGCAAGGACCCGAATCCTTCAATGGGATGTTTAGCATCCAAGTTCCTGAGGATTATATTTTCCACAAAGTTACGAGGGAAAAACATCGGATCTTGTGAATTTTCTGAAGGCCTCTCCCCACCCCTGTTGCTTTCTGGGCATTTTTATTTCCATATTCGTTTCCTACATCTTTTTTTTTTTTTACACCCGTTGAACTATTTTTTTTTTCTGGATTTTGTTTCCAGGTAATAATGTCAACATTAACCCATTTTTTTTTACACTTATACTTTCTTTTTTGTTTTGGTGGCCGGGTGTTAAACTAGATAACCGTTTGTTGTTGATAAGTTTTGTCCTTTGAACCAGGCTTGTCTTCATAATCCTCCTGGTTCGTGTTAGCAAATGGCTTACGATATATCTTTATGGTGAAGCACTCAACACAGATTTCACAAATACACACAATAAAATACTAGTTAAGGAAAGACTAAAAGACTATTAATAGACAAAGAAGCAGTCATGTAGAGAGAGAGGGAAGAGTCGTTAGTTATACAATTAGATAGATGAATCTATCGATAATAAGCTTCGTTGAACAACGAAACGAGGATTACGATCAGAAGAGAAAGACAGTAGGAAGAATGATATATTTAATCATTCCTCCCCACTTTTATTTTAAATATTTTATTCATATCACATATTCTTTTCTGTAACTGAATCTGGAATCTGGCCAAATCAAAACAAACAAATACTGTGCATGTTTGCATTTTATTCAACATTTAAATACATATATAAAGTTGGGAGCATATTTTGTTCTCAGTTCATCTCATTTGCTAGTTAATACATTTAATCGGTGTTACCTTCCTGTTAATAAAACTACAAGAAAATTAGTTGTTTGAGAGCTCTCCAATAATCTCTAAAATATATATATTTTTTAATATCCTACATTGACGAGTGGCATTCTTTTTGCGAAGTTACCTCGTGACTTCGCCTTAATTAAGAATAATACTAGAAGACATCAAAAAGTAGATGAATACCCGAGCTAATGAGGAAACCTTCACGTGGTTAGAAGACCTATGAGAAACAACAACCAATTCTCACTCAATTCATATTCTATCGTCTTAATGAAAGCAAAAATATTTGATAATGTAGTCCAATATATATATAAGACATAAATGGCTTTTCTGTTTTCGAGTATAGAACTGTTGACACATGCAATAAAGTGCCTTTGTCAGTTAATAGCTGCTAGGACATTTTAGTGTTTCAAAACTTCAGTGCTTTTCAAAATTCACCAACACTACTCCTGACATGCCTATGCAACCTTTCCTATGTATGGCTCTTTTACTGTTCATTTTTCTGTCTTTTTGTGTTTTATCTGTGTATCCTGTATGCATTTTTGGCTATCATTGATGCTTTTCTTTGCTTGATTTATTGAGGCTTTCTGTTTCCTCTTTTACCCTTTTTCCGACAAGCTGTACCTGAGCATTATATATTATAAGCTCATAATTATTAACACTTTTCAAGGCGGTGAGCTGGCAGATTCGTTAGCATGCCCAGCAAAATGCTTAGCAGCATTTTGTCCATCTTTTCGATCGGTCCAGCTTGTCTCCTTTTTCTGAGTCGATAAAATAAGTACCAGTCGAGTAATGGCTCGATGTAATTGATTAGTCCCCTCCCCCCCGACCTTTCAGGCCTTGTACCAAAACCTGAAACCATTATTGTTAACGCTGCCAAGGCAACGAGGTAGGAAAATCATTTAAACGTCGGTCAAAATACTTAACGATATTTAATCTGGCTTTATGTTCTGAGCTCAAATCCCACCGAGGTTGACTTTGTCTTTCGTGGTCGATAGAATAAAGTACCAGTGAAGTAATGGAACCGATGTATTTGATTTTTCCGTCTCCCTACAAAACTGCCGGCTTTGTTCCAAAATTAGAAAGAATTATTGTTGACTCCTCGCAGAACTCGTCTGGCACTCTCCACTCTTTGCAACAAAAAATCGGTTAGCTTATACGACTTCGTCGTAAAGCATTCGCCGATAAAAATATGGAACAGCACCAAGTCAGAATACAAACACAAACCCGTCAGCGACAAGATGTATCAAATTTTGAATGACAAAACAGAACAAGTTGTTTCCACTCTCATTTACATGACACCCATTTTATGCTACGTAGTTTCTTAAGCACAAAATTATTTCAATTAACATATTAATCTTATCAAATTTTAAAATAGGACAAGACAAGAGAATAATAAAATGGTTAAGACGATACCACAGCGAAAATTTGATACGGTAATGTGTGTATAGGAGCCCATATATCTAGCGCCTACAGGCGATCTTTCGTTTTCCCTACAGGAAGATTGCCATTTACATGTTCTTTATGGTACAATGCCAAGACAAACTAAATCAGTTTGTTTAAAAGAGCACTAACCCAATTCAATGAGATAACACCAATAGCATAAGACCCTATTTGTAGAAGAGCAAGTACCCACACATTAGATCAGTTTCATACACACGCGTAAATGAGAAAGTACTGCTCAATATTAGTTGTAGAGGATATAGTTTTAACTAAAACTGAATCCGAGAATTTGTCTTGTGACTCGAGTTTCACGCCGCTATGATCTTCAGATTAGAGATGGTAGTGGCATGAACCTCGAGACGCGAGCCAAAGTTTCAGTGTTGATTAAAAAATAATACTACGTATGAGTGCATTTGTCTGTATGTATATATCAGGTCATCCCATAAGTTCTGTCCGAATTTTGAATAAAGAAAACACGTGATCAAATGTTATATTTAATTGAAATTTAAACATCAGCGTACTTTCCCTGATTACCTATGACTTCCTTCCATCTATTTACAAGCTTTTTAATCCCATCAATGTAAAACTCTTTTGGTTTCAAAGCGAAGAACTTTGAAATGTCAGTTTCCACCTCCTCCTGGCTTGCGAAAGTTATGTCCCCCAAATGATTCTGTAAACTATGAAACAAATGGTCGTCTGAAGGAACAAGGTTGGAAAAATAAGATGGATGAGGAATTTTTCCCAACCAAGCT
>NC_068992.1:61361825-61363245 GCF_001194135.2 Octopus bimaculoides
TGGGGTGGTGCATTGTCTTGATGAAACATCACTCCGTTTCGATTCACTAAAGCGGATTTTTTTTTTCTTTAAAGCTCGGTTCAAACGTTCTAATTGCTGACAGTAGACTTGAGCATTGATTGTTGCATTAGGTGGTAACAATTCAAAGTGAATTACTCCTTTGCAATCCCACCAGATAGAGAGAAGAACCTTTTCCACATGAAGTTCCCTTCTCGGTTGTGGTTGAGCTTTTTCCTTTTTACCAAGTCACTGTTTACAACGTTTAACATTTCGATAGAAGATTCATTTTTCGTCACCAGTCAATCCAAAAAGGGTGAAATGAGTTCGCGAGAATGGAGAGAAGAGCAGATGCTAACTCGGGATTTGCGGTTGCTTTTAGACAATTCATGAGGCACCCATTTTCCAAGTTTAGGAACCTTTCCAAGTTGTTGTATATGACGATGAGAAAGTTCTTTCATTCAAGCATTTTTTCCCATAAACTAAGTGTATGTTTCGAGTCGCTTCGGCTGCAGAGTTTCCTTTTTTGTACTCATAAAGCATTATGTGCCTTAAATGCTCTTTGGATACTTCCATGTTAGAAAGGGTTTTAATCAAAGAAATTTTAATTCTATTATTCTGTAAAATAATATTTAATTAGTTTAAATGTACACAAATGCATAAAAATAAATTTTAATTCCATTAGACTTTCTAAAATACTATTAAATTTCATTCAATTTTAAAAAAGGTAAAATCGGAAAGAACTTATGGGATGAATTGATATGTATATCTATGTATGTATATATAAATGTGTGTGTGTAAATTAGGGAATCCTTCATAGAGTAACTGCTGCATTTGTTGAGTATATAAAAAGTTTGGTTGCTTGTTTCTCTGAAACCGTCAGAATGATGAGAACCCAATCGAAAATCGATTAAGGCTGGTCATCATTTTTTTCAGTCTGCAGAGAAATGGCTAAAATTTGATCTATTTATAATTTTACCATATGTTTTATATATATATATATATATATATAAGAATGAAGATCTTTTCTGGAGGATATAGACTAAAAGGGTTGGTTTCTGCAGAGATCTACTTTTCCTTTTATCCTTTTGGGGTTGATAAAATAAATACCATCTGAGCAGTGGGTGGATGTAATCGACTGGCTCCCGACCCACAAAATTTCAGGCTTGCGCCTATAGTAGGGAAAAGGGCGATCTTTCGATATGAGAACTGTGTTTATGACTTCTTAAAGCACGTGTATTTGTTTATGTTTCTGAAGAAGATTGTCGCTTTCAGTAAATTTATTTTTTATTTTTTGACATATGTGGGGTGAGGGGAAAGGGGATCTTTTGAAGTCGGCGTGAAAGCAAAAGAGACTGAGAGAGCGCGATTGGATCAGGGAAGTTCTTTTGAAGTGGGCGTGCCGTGTGTGTGTGTGTGTGTG
>NC_068992.1:61363596-61367792 GCF_001194135.2 Octopus bimaculoides
ATTTCATTGAAAGATATACCAATTCCATCTAACGATACTTACCTAGTATTATTACTACAGAAAACTAATGACCTAATCAAAAGAATGAGATGGAAGGCATTCTTTTACGATTTTATTCTTTTAACTTTAGGTTTCTTTATATTTTATATTTTAGAATTTATAATATTCATGCTTATTTACACATAAATTTTTATACGCATATATATTTAAACATATATTTATCTATTTTTAGATTTTTATATGTATCGATATTTATATTCCGTATTTTTATGTTTTAAACTTTTAAATTTATTATGCTACCATGTTATGTTGGATGTATATCTTTTGAAATACTAAATATTGATTTGCTAAATATATTATTGACGAATTAATAATATAAAATCACATATATACACACACACACACACATATAGATATATATATATATATATATATATATATACATATATACACACACACATCTATGTGTGTATACATACACACATACATATATAGAGAACCTCTCTCTCTAACTCACATACACACATACCAGCAACATTACTCTGTGTCTCTTCACATACAAACCACACCTTCTGTCTCGCACACCCCCATCTAACACACTCACACAGCACGCCACATATACACCTGACGAAGACATAAAAGAATTAGTTCATACATTAAACTTGATTTGCTTCAAGTTGAACGGAACTAAGAAACATACAAAAGAGAGTAAATAGAGCTGGGGGTGACGAGAAGAAATGAAACTCAGCTGTCTATGAATAACTGGTTATATAAAACATTGGGTTAAAAAAACTAACTACACAGAAATTAGATATTAGCGGCAGAAAAGAAAAAAACCCAGCAACATAAAATTCGGCAGAATTCTAGTTTCATATAACCGAACGTAACTTTTTTTGTCAATTTTCAGTTTTTGCAAATTTGTGTTCTAAACACCGGAATTCATACGATTATCCAGAAATGTTTTTGATAACCCTCCACCCCTTCCCTCATAAATCCTAAAATTTCCACTCTTTTTCGAATGTTTATAAATCAGAGTATTTAATACGGACATTCCAAATTATTTGCTTAAATCTCACTCTTGGCTGCATCATCATTCCGTTCAATGTGTTTATGGAGAAGAAAATATTGAAAAACAGCAATACATGTCAGAGAGATAAAGAAACGAGGAAGGTAGTCGTGAGATATACTAAAAATAACAGCTAAATAACACACATCTTTTTCTTTTTTTTGCATAATTGTACGCATTCCTGTGAAGAACACAAATTCGTAAAAAAAAGATAATTTTTCAGATTAACACCCGCACGATCTTCGCTGGGGTGTTAGGGTTAGGGTTTTAGGGTCGGGGTTAGGGTTAGGGTTTTAGGGTTAGGGTTTAGGGTTACGGTTACGGTTTTAGGGTTTGGATTAGGGAATTCTGTCCCTAACCGTAACCCTAACCTTAAACACTAATCCTAACCCTAAAACTCTAACCCTAACACCCTAGTGAAGATCGTGCGGGAGTAATCTGAAAAATTACCAAAAAAATTCTGAAAATTCCAAAAATGAAAAAAAAAAAAAACTTGTTTGCTATCCAAAATACATCATGCAACAAAACAAACCGCAGAAGAGCGTCAAGTGAACAAAAAAAAGGCAAAAACAAAAAAGTTCTGTAGCGTAGCTAAAGTTTGATAACGTGAAAGCGACCCACTAAAATTGACAATTAAGCTTACAGGCGTCAATGGTTGCAATATTGACTCCGCAATTTCATGTTACACAGTACTTACAAAGAAATGAAATAAAATATATATATATATTGGAAGTTTTTAAAAATCGATAGAAAAGGAAAGAGAGAGCGGGAGAGAGTGCGTGTTTGAAAGGAGAGAAAAGTGATTACAAGTACAGGAGAGAGAGAGAGAGGAGTTGGGTGAATAAAATTGCGTGATTAACAGTTGGATGAATAAAAAGAAAAAGAGATGAACGGATGAATTATGCCATGAAAGGGAGACAGGCAATTTGTAGGAGCGACAAGAAAATAAATAAACGAGAGCCCAGAGTCAGAGAAGAGAGTCAGCTTATGGGAGAAAATAAGAGATAGATGGACCGAATGACACGAAAAGGCTGTCATCTAAAACTAAAAATAAGGGAAAAGATGCATAAAAACGAGAGAAAGATATAGTTTGTTTAGCTCGGTTCCTAGGAATTCAATAGACATCAGATCCACTTAGACGCAAGTGATATCTCTAATAATAATAATAATAATAATAATGGTGGTGGTGACGTTTTCTTCATTAATCGCTAAAGGCTGACAAATACATCGGGAACGGTGCTGGACGTTTATACTTTAGAATTAGAGAAGAGTATGTGAAAATGGGAGAAATGAAAAAAATAAATAAATAAATACATAATTCGAACAATAAGTTATTTCTTACCCAAATTAAAATAAAGGTAGAGATGGACTATATGTAATCTGAACCTTTCCCCCCCCCCTTATTTATTAATTTTTTTTTACGGAATCCCACGTTTTAGGCTATGGAGATTCCGATTCTGAAAAAAAAAATTTTGAAAAATTTCAATCCCCCCCCCACCAAGCAGGCTATTTACATGCTAGAAATAACAGCCAAATCTCACAAAACTAGTGTTAGGGTTAGGTTTAGGGTTAGGGCTAGGGTTAGGGTCAGGGTTAGGGTTAGGGTCAGGGTTACGGTCAGGGTTAGGGTTAGGGTTAGGGTTTGAGTTAGGGTTAGGTTTACCCTGTGGATCTATATAAAAACCGGGGCGGGGGGATCGAAATTTTGAAATTGAGATTTTTGAAAATTTTTTTCCACAATCGGATTCTCCATGGTCTGCAACATAGGATTCCGTAAAAAAAAACAAAATTTAAAAGTGGGGGTATACCCAGATTACATATACTCCATCTCCACCCAAATAAACTTAATAGTAAATAAGAACGAGGAAGCCTCAAAGTTAGAGGTTGCAAACGTGGCGGTGTTCGCACCTCATAAGGGTGCGACTACCAGAGAAAGTATACAAAGTTGCTTTCGAAAATAAAATTAACTTTCTCTTTAAAATAATCTTGTTTTTGTGTACGAGTTCTAGAAAATTTTTGTATAAATGCGAAGAATGTGGAGCATAGACAATATTGGAAATTACTGATCTACATAATCGTTCGGTCTGCTAAAAATAGTTGCTACATCTCTCTTAAATTATGACTCATGTACTTTAAGAGGAGACGCAAAATTACATAAGTTCCTCATACCTCAAATGCAAAAAAAAAAAAATGACAGGACGATCACGTTTGGAATAAATTAGGCCAAAGGACAAACTCGGTAAATATCAACCTGGAGTTAAACAACAGCTCAAAAACTGTTTCTAGCATATAACAGCTTGATAGTAAACAGCAAGACAAAGTAAACTTACATATAGATAAAATTAACAAAATAATAAATTAAAAGGTTTATAAAATATTTTCAAAGTAATTTTTTCCTCTCTAACTTACCTCGCACTTTCATGGGTTCATTCAGCACAATTTGTACAAATCCATTCAACCTCTGACCACCGTAATAAACTCGCGATGGATTGTTAAAATGGATCGCTAGACTTCTTAGCTTCCCCATATCCGAAAAGAAGCGTTACACCCCAACAAGCGTGCAGTTGTGATTGCGACTTGAATTGATTCCCCCCACCGCCTTAGGATGTAGGCGTGAACAAACAATATAGGACAACCGGTGTACCACTAGAAGATGGCCTTTTAAACAATAATATTAAATGATAGATAGATAGATAGATGGACGGATAGATAGATAGATAGATAGATGGACGGACGGACGGATAGATAGATAGATAGATAGATAGATGTTTGGAGATGCAAACAGGGAAAACAGAACTCAAAACATGAGTATATTTATAGTCGCAGGAGTGGCTGTGTGGTAAGCTTGCTTCCAAACCACATGGTTCCGGATTCAGTCCCACCGCGTGGCACCTTCAACAAGTGTCTTCTACTATAACCTCGAGCTTTGTGAGCGGATTTGGCAGACGGAAACTGAAAGAAGCCCATCGTATGCATATATATGTGTGTGTGTGTGTGTGTGTGTGTGTGTGTGTGTGTGTGTGTGTGTATGTATTTGTTTGTCCTGGCACCAGCGGTTGACAACCGATGTTAGTGTGTTTGCGTCCTCGTAACTTAACGGTTCGGCAAAACACACTGATAGCATAAGTAC
>NC_068992.1:61367802-61381416 GCF_001194135.2 Octopus bimaculoides
ACCGATGTTAGTGTGTTTGCGTCCTCGTAACTTAACGGTTCGGCAAAACACACTGATAGCATAAGTACTGGGCTTACAAAGAATAAGTCCTGGGGTCGATTTGTTCGACTAAAGGCGGTGCTCCAGCATAGCCGCAGTCAAATGACTGAAACAAATAAAAGAGTGTATATATATATATGTGTGTGTGTGTGTGTTTGTATGTTTGTATGTATGTAAGAGTAAACGTGTTTTTGCTTTTCAGTTTTTTATGGCATTTTTCTTTGATGTTATTTAGCCCCAGGTCAGCTTCGATTGAGCTAACTTTCAATCATGGGTATTCCATCTACTACTATCTCCTCTTTCATTTCCATTTTTATTTGTTTTATTTATTTATTTTTCTCTTGTGTGCAACGAATGCAGGACCACATTGTCTGCCGTGACCCTTTTTAAGATAAATGGGTGCGCTTTCAGGAAATTTTAGCTCCTATGTCTAGCAGATCAAACAGTTACGTAGGAACTTCCGCGATAGCATGTGTGACAATTTGTCTTTGTAGTGGTGATCATAACAGGAAAGGCGATAGTGATGGTGGTGATGGTAACAGCGGGGCGGTGAGCGTGTCAGCGGTGGCGGTGGCGTCGGAGGTGGTGGTGGCGGAAGTGCTGATGGCTGTAGTAGAGATAACGTTGTTGCGTTGTTTTTATTGTAGATATATATTTCTCTAGATTTTAACTCAAGACTGTGAGTTGCGCATGCGTAGTAAAACTTAAGCAGTTACTTTCAATTTCTCATCGAGTTGCGCAAAGACCTTCTCATAACAACACCTCACTCCTCCACGAAGCACTTTTACACTGTTCTCTGGCAGGCATCAAGGAAGCCCTTAACCTTCCAATACCAACTACAATATAATCAGCGGCTGCTAAGCGGAATGACAGGAATTGTGACACCGAGCATCATCATAAATAAACCTTTTTATTATGTTGTTAATTGTTCTAATGTCTCTTCATTTATAATGCTGTTGAAAGGTGATAGAGAGACTAAAGTCTACGACAACTATCTAACCTTTACAAGTAAAAGCAGGAACTGATCTTGGGAATCCATCACTGAGCAATTGATGAACTTGTTGATATGAATGGTGTGTCCTGGATCTCCTGCCAACGAATTTAGAGTGAGGTATTCCAATTGAAAAGTGTTACAGTAAAACTTGTGCCTCATGGAAGATCAAAAGTGGTCGCAACTGAATGTGTGTTGTGAACTCAAAGAAACTGATCCAGACCTATTTTTGAAGGTCATCACTTGTGACAAAAACTGGTGCCATGGAATTTTCAGATGTGGAAGAGGTAAAGAAAAAAATGATGGAGGCGATAAAGAGTTTCAGCACTACTTTGAACAGTGGAAAATGTGTCTGGACTGATGCATTGCTTCAAATGGAGAATACTTTGAAGGCAATAAAAGAGTAAACGTGTGAAACTAAGTAAATAAAATAATACTGGGAAATTCTGGTTTCTTTTGAATATTCTGGTTTCATATATATACAGTAGAATAAAAGATAGAAAATATTTGGTATTATATATTTGAAAGAATGAATAGAAATATCTTTTCTGATAATTTTTCTACTTTAATAATTAGCTGTTTGTAATTATAAGGTGTTTACTTAATGTCACTCTGACAGGAGTTGCTTACTTAAAAGTGGTTTTCAAACTGATATTTTAGAGTTTGTTTAAATAGGGAGTGATTAATTACAAACATACACATATACAAATACTAACACCTCCCCTGAACACACACATACATATATCCATACATAAACACGTACATAAACACATACATAGAGAGATGTACACACACATACGTAAACACACATAAACATGTACATACGCAAAAACAGAACCTTACACATACATACATGCAAAAAAGACACAAACACACATACATATATTCATTCACATATATTCAAATATATATACATACAGACACACACAAAGAAAAATAATTATAGGAGGGGAGAAGGAGAATTAAGTTGGTCAAGAATAATGATTTGGAATTTTTTGATGTGGTCGTTTTAGGTACCTCTGTCATTTACAGAGCTTTATAGAACCGTTTCATGCCAAAAAGGAAAATTTGAATGCACATGCCATACAATTTGTGGTATTCGTGATGTGACCCACTTTAAACACTTCTGTCATATTTACTAATATAAGTAAAAGATCATTGATTAATCTATAACTGAATTGCATGGGTACAAGTTGAATAGGGTGATAAAGAAGAATAATAAAAAAGGAAGAGAAGAAGGGGAGGTGTCATTTTGAGAATAAAATACTTGGCTACTATTATAAAACTGGATTCCGGTTGATTGAGTCAGTCTGCAGAGGCCATTGGCACAGGGATTTAAATAGTGTTGAGTTGGTGGAATCATGAGAGCTTCAGATTAAATGCTTTGCAGAATTCACCCCAGATCTCAGCAATTCAGAATTCAAATCCTGCCAAAGTCAGCATTGTGATCCATCTCTTTGGGGTTGGTGGATAAATTACCAACCTTTACTGGTGTAGGTACTGCATCTTCTTTCTATCTGGCTGACTGTCTGTCTGTCTGTCTCTCTCTCTCTCTCTCTCTCTCTCTCTCTCTCTCTCTCTCTCTCTCTCTCTCTCTCCCACGGAAGAATCATAGAATTAAATATTAGTTCCAGTTTTTTCACTGATGGAAGTGAATAAAAGTGAAAGATAAATCTTGATTGTTAATAATTAGCATCACATATAATGAAAGACATCTTTTATCTTTTACTTGTTTCAGTCATTGGACTGCAGCCATGCTAGAGCACTGCCTTGAATGGCTTTAGTCAAACAAATCAGCTTCATTACTTATTCATTTGAAATTTGGTACATATATGTTACTGGTCTGTTCCCTGCTAATGGGGAATATAGTTCATATAATCTTTTATCTCTCATTTACTTGTTTTCAACCATTAGACTGTGGCCATGCTGGGGCACCACCTTGAAGAATTCTAGTCGACTGAATCAAACCCAGTATTTTTCTTCTTGAGCTTGTTACTTATTTTATTGGTCACTTTCGCCAGATCACTAGTGTTACAAGGACATGAATACACCAGTACTGGTTGTCAAAAAGTGGTGAGGGACAAACACAGACGCACATACACTGATCCCCTGGCAGTTGATGGAATCTATTTTCTGCACATTTTTAACATTTATTATACCTGTACATCTTCCACATACAAAACTTACTTTTCCTGTTAACCTTCTGGTATTGCTGCACTTTTTATATGTCCAAAGCGTACATTGGGTGTATCTTATGGAGTTTCTACCTACTCTTTTTCTACAGACTGAACAGGGCCATCTGTCTGAAGGGATTTGTGATTTGTCTGCCTTCCTACTTACTAAGACTTTGGTTTTTGCTAGATTGATTCTAAGACCCTTTGATTCTAGAATTTCTCCTCTAGTTCTTCTGCTGAGGTTGACTTTGCCTTTCATCATTTTGGGTTTGATAAAATAAGTATCGGTTGAGTACTGGAGTCGATGTGATCGACTGTTCCATTCCCCATAAAATTCAGACCATGTACCTATAGTAGAAAGGATTATTATTATTATTATTCGAAGGCAGTGAGTGACAGAATTGTCAGCATGCCAGGCAATAGCTGTATTTCACTCATTGCTCTGATTTGAGTTCAAATTCTGCCGAGGTTGACTTTACCTTTCATCCTTTCAGGGTCGATGAAATAAGTACCAGCTGAAGACTGGGGTTGATGTAATCAACTCATCTCCACCTCCCCCAGGCTGCACCTGTGACAAAAATTTGAAATAATAATAAGTATAGTTATTATCATTTTAAGGCAGTGAGCTGGCAGAACTGTTAGTGTGCCGGACAAAATCTCTACATTCTGAGTTCAGATTCTGCCAAGTTCGATTTTGCCTTTCATCCTTTCAGGGTTGATAAATTAAGTACCAGTCGAGTTCTGGTGTCGATGTAATCGACTTAACCACTCCCCACAAATTTTAGGCCTCGTGCCTTGAGTACAAAGGATTATTATCATTATTATTCTAAAAGATAGCACTTGTGGACCTGGTGCCTATAAAATTCGTAGAAACTGAGCATTTTTATATTTTTTACCTACTTGTTTTTTTATGTGACACCCTTTTTTCGTGTCATTCCGTCCATCTATCTCTTATTTTCTCTCATTGCCTGTCTCTCTATCTCTCTGTCTTTCTTTCTCTATCTCTCTGTCTTTCTCTCTCTCTTTCTCTCTGTCTTTCTCTCTCTCTCTCTCTCTGTCTTTCTCTCTCGTTTTTATTCTCTTGTTGCTCTTACGAATTGCCTGCCTCTCTTTCACAACCCAATTCATCTGTTCATCTCTTTTTCCTTATTCACCCAACTGTTAATCACGCAATTTTATTCACTAACTTCCCCCTCTCTCTCTCTCTCTCTCTCTCTCTCTCTCTCTCTCTCTCTCTTTCTCCCTCACTTTTAATCACTTTTCTCATCTTTCAAAACATACACTCTTCCTCTTCCCCTTTTTCTCTTTCGATTTTTTTAAAACTACCAATATGTATGTTTTTATTATTATTTTTGATTTCTTTGTAAGTATTGTGTAACATGAAATTGTGGACTTAAACTAAATAGGAAATCAATATTGTTATTATTGATGCCTGTAAGCTTAATAAATATTTTTAATGGGTCACTTTCACTTAGTCAAACTTAAGCTTAACTGTGGAAGACTTGCCATTGATCTGCAGTTTGTTTGTTACAGAATGTTCTTTGGGAAGCAATCAAGAATTTTGTTGTGTTACTGAATTTTATTTTCTGTCGTTGATATCTCTTTAATTTTGTGTTGTTAGTCTTTTTAACCCAATATTTTATATGCTATTATTTATAATTTTATCATGTTTTCACCTTAAATAAATTATATATATGATTTTCATCTTTGTATTAAATATGTATATCTGTTAATTTCTATTTAAATTTATAGTCATTTTTTGTCATTTACGAAAATAATTTACTTTCACTTTTTCATGATGATAAACTGCATTTGAACTGAGTTTATTTGCAAACAACTAGCCGATAGAAGTGCTGCCAGTCGAAAGCTTTGCTTAGTGGGTTCTAGCAGGTTTATGAGGTTATTGTTAAGTTCACTTTCCTTTGATGGATCTTTTCTGTTTGGCTTCATTTTGAAATTAAGTGAAAATTTCAAATTTGGTATATTGATGTAATTTTGTAATTATGGAAGTTTTAATGAATAAAGTCATGTGAAATAATGGAACAGGCATGTAAATATGAAAAATTACCTAAAAAGATGAAAAGTAGAAACTTTAGTTGTTGAAGTTGTGTGGCTCTGGCCCTGGTAATATTGTAAATTTCTAGTGATCTTTTTTGTTTGGCTGCTAATTTTCAGTCTCTTTAATTTCTGTTTGAACTGATTTCATATTCATTGTAATGATATAGCTATGTTATTAACTATTAAAGTTTGGAAATTTTGGGTAACTTTAGCCGATTGTAAGCCACAAATACATTCAAACCTGTTTCCATAATAACAAGCAAAAAAAAAAAAAACATAAGAACTCTTTTGTCTGCGAGAAAGCACGTGTTGACAAATATATTCGAATCATATGGGTGGTTGTTTTATGTGCTAAAAACAGCGGCCAAATAGGTCTTAAATGACACATCAGAGGAGGATGTGGTTTTGTACTTGCAAGAAAAGGGTATTATACCCAAAAGAAAATTATGCAGAATGAAGAAGCATTTTATGAGTACAAGAAAATGTGGTGGGAATATGTACAGGATGCATAGAGTCTGTGTCAGTGAGGAAAGACACATGGTTTGAAGGTAGAACCCTTCCTCTTAAGACTGTAGTGCTTTTCCTTTACTCATGGGTTAAGCAATTGACTTCAGTCCAGTTTTGTGCTGAGGGGATGAGCCATTTCACAGCTGTTGATTATAACAGCTATGTTAGGGAAGAATTTGCAGAGGCCCTGCTCTGTCATTTAGTTAAAGTTAGTGGTCCTGAGAAAATCGTCAACATCGATGAAACAATCTTTTCAAGATGATGTGTACAACTGAGGAAGCTACTTGAGCAGGGAGTTTTTCAGAGGAGTGTGTTGCTAGACCAGACAGGTTTTTCTTTATGCTGTGCCATGTCAGAATCATGTCATACTGGAGGAATGCATACATTACTTGATTCTTCCAGGAACCACAATTTTCAGCGATTTGTTGAGGGCGTACTTTCACATTCCTGAAATTGATGGTTACAATTTTGAGCATAGAAAGGTGAACCACAGCTTTGGGTTTGTTAACTCGAAAGATGGTACCCACACTCAACAAGTAGAGAGTACATGGGCCTCTGTAAAACAAGGTAATAAATGATGCTGTAGTACTCACTGTTCTAGGCAGATTCATATTTCTGTGGATTTATGTGGCTCAGGAGTTATGAAAATGTTCGAATACATTTCTAACTTTCATTTTCAGTAAACCGGTCAATGAAAAGTTTGTTTTCTAAAATTTAGGATAAATGTAAACAAGCAATATTTAATTTGTAATGTGCTATTTTGTTTTTGGATAAATCTTGTAAGTCTGTGCTAAAAGTTTCGGTAAATTTTGATCCTTTCACCCACACGATTTTCACTAAGGAAAAAAAACTTGAATTTTTGGCATGGAATCAAGTACCCTGACCACCTGATATGCTGCAAACTCATTATTTTTGTTCAGAAAATAGTGGGGTGGGAAACCAGACCCCCTTCCATATCCCAGAATCGTTGTAAATTTTTTTTCTTGTAGAATGAATTTCAGTAACCTCCTAACTTGCTACAAAACCCTTTTTGGGGTCTGGAAAATGGGGTGGGTGAGGTGGAAGCCTCGGAAATTTCACCTCCACCCCATTGATCTTTTCCGAACAAAAATAAGGGGTTTGTAGCATATTAGGAGGTCAGAGTACATGATTCCATGCAAAAAATCTGACTTCTTTTTTCTTAGTGAAAATCATGGAAAGCAAATTTAAACAATGATGATGATGTGTAACAATATATATAATTATGATAGATTGCTACCCATTCAATGTTTAAGTAAACTTCATCACCCATTCACTCACTCTCTCTCTCGTACATATATTATATCCAGTGATTTTAAGAGGTAGGGAAAAGATATTTTGTTAATATACTTTTACTTTGTTTCACACATGCATGCAAAAACTCTAACAGGTTTTTTTTTTAGATGAATTTATCATTTGTTATCTCTCCACACCTTTTGTTACCACTAACTTCTATAACCTCTGCATTTTCACTTATTCATTTCAAACTGCTTTGAATTTTCAATCTAATGTAATCCACACTCTCTTGAAAACGTATTTCTGCAAAATGTTATCTAAAATTACAGGTAAAGAAAGAAATAGCAAAAAATATTTGAAAATGGGAGTGGAGGAAAATTTCCAAGGGTTCCACCCCACTCCACCCCATTTTCCGGACCCAGAAAAGGGTTTTGTAGCATATTAGGTCACTGGTATTCAGTCAACAAAAAAAAAAGATTTCCAATGATTCCAGGATATGGGGGAGGGGTCCGGTTTCCCACCCTGCTTTTTTCCGAACAAAAATAAGTGTTTGCAGCATATTAGGATGTCAGGTACTTGATTCCACACAAAAAATTCGATTTTTTTTTCTTAGTGAAAATCATGTGTGAAAGAATCAAATAATACCTAAGTTTCTTATTTTGAGAAATGTTTCATTTTTAATGTGCTGTTTATTGCATTAAATGCATTTTGAATGCTTTAAACTACAAAATACATGTTATTTATTTGTTCTTTTTTCTGTCATTGAGGTGGTTATGAGGTGTGCAAAGATTACAGCGAAATAGGCCTTAAATCATGCATCCCCCAACAATTTTTTCAGCATAATTGTATGAACTCCTGTGAGTAGAATATAAATTTGCAAAAACTTTCTGAAAATTCGAAAAGCTTAAAAAGTTTTGAGGGGACATATGTTCTGTGTAATTCATTTGTTTATGGTTTTATGTAAAAATACATGTGCTATTTCCAGGATGTTGACAAAATGTGCAGTCGTGCACAAAATGACAGCTTCCAAATCCTGTTTCCTGACTGGGTGAAAATTATCAAACTTTAAACCTCAATAACTTCTTTAAAAAAAAATTTCTGGAAAAAGTGAAATATCTCGGATCTTTTTTAAAACGGGGGCCACATTTTTCATTAATGTTTTACGTAGTGTTTTTGGTACCGAAAGACTTTCAAACTTCGTATACTTATCTATTTTGTGTTATAGAACAGAAAAATATTTTTGTATTCGAATTTATTTCATGTAAAAAATTGTCTTATTTCGATAATTTCAACCAATCACTGACAAGTATTCAGTTGTTTATATTTACTCCTTTGGCTGATTAAGCCATAACTTCGTTTTATTTGCTTTTTTCATTTTCTTTTTTTCTTCTTCGTTTTATTTGCTTTTTTCTTTTTAAATTTGCTGTTTTACCCTAACCCTAACCCTAACCCTATCACCGATAGAATTGTTTCAGAATCGTTTGTTTATGTAGTCGGCACTTAATGTATATCGGCTGAATGGACATCAGTGATTGGTTGAAATTACAGAAATACGACAACTTTAACATGGAATAACTTAGGGATTTCTTTTTTTTTTAAGAAGACTAAGAGAAAAAGATGTTTTATATGACACATTCTACCAGTGTTCCAAGTTTCAAAGTGTTTCGTTAATGAAAAATGTGGCCCCCGTTTTAAAAAAGATCCAATATCTCCAGCAATTCAGCTTGGAAAACTACATTAATGAACCAAATTTTAAAATTTTCAATAAACTTTGATTTTTTTGAAATCTTGGCAGCCAAACAGGAATGACCCATTTCTGGTTTGAAATGAGTCATGATTAAGAACACAAAGAAATACAAAGGTTTTAATTGATTGCCACATTTTATTTTGACGCCTAATTAGGGTAGAGTAAGCTGGTACATGAATAATACTGTTAGAAAATATACACTTAGTTTCTCATGCAGTTGGTACTTGGCAATGTGTGCTGGATGGAACACAGCGGTGTGTCAATACTCTCTGCTGAATAACTCTCTTCTCTGAGCTAGCTTACAGGAAATTCTTTATTTATAGCTGTCATGAGGCTCCGGCAAACCAACACAGTTTGCCACACTTTGCTGGTCTGGCAAGTGGTCTGATTGGATAACATAAAGCATCCAATTGCCACAAATGGGCTTGGTCAATGTGTAAACTGTCACGTGACCCTATCATATGACCACTTGCAGAAAACAAGTGTGATGAGCCGATATTTACCTATTTAAGTGTAATTGATTGAATAATAATAGCCATATCTCTGCTACAACTACCCTTGCATCAGTATAGTGCAGTTTTCAATTTCTCTGTCATATACAAAGAGTTACACAAGTTTGCAAGAGATGGGCAAGCAGTTAACACGACTTGGCATGTTACCATTGAAACAGGCATTAATACGTCCATGGATTTTGATTAGCTAAAATTACCCAAAATTTGCAAACTTTAAAAGCTAGTAACTTTTTAGTTATTAATTTAAGATAAAAATGAATTTCATTTCCATAATTAGCATACAAGACTACATGAATACACTAAATTTGAAATCAATTGGAACAAAATTGAGAGGAGTTGAAAATTGAAAGCCAAACAGAAAAGATCCTTTTCTTTCCATTGCCTCGTCACTGGCATAATTTGATGACAATAATTGAAGATTTCTAGCAGATTTAGAGTTGAGCTTGTGGCAGTGGAGACCTCCAGCATTCTTGGCTCCTGGACCGCATCCCTGCTCATTACTATCAAGGTGGAAATAGCTGTCTGCAAGTGTGAGCCCCGGGATTCAGAGTGGCTGTTTCAGTGCATCTCTCTCATCATCCTCTAGGATAATTCCTTTTCTATTTTGTCTGCTGGTGCCAGGGAAGTAACCTATGACAATGTTTAACAGCAGATATCATAAATAATCTTTGTATAGTGTATAACAACATGTATTATACTAATAAGAGGGAGAAAAATATTATAAACACTGAAGTTTCCTTCTTTCTCTCCCCCACTCACTAATTTTACTTTTTTTTGTACGTTCCTTTCTTAGTTACATTCAACTCTAAGCAAGTCAGTTTCATACACTAACTAATTCTTTTGTCTTTTATGTCAGATGTACTTGTGTCTGCGTGTGTGTGTATATATATTTCTTTATTGATCAGAAAGTCTACTGTCTTGTTACAGGCTGAATTTAGGACGTGAGTCTTTTGTTATGCTTAGATTCAAATCTATTTTGTTATTCTTCACTATTTGTTGTATATAATATAATATAATATAATATAATATAATTTTTCTTACTATAGTCACAATGCCCGATATTTTGTGGATCAGTGCTCAATTGGTACTTATTTTGTCAACCCTAAAAGGATAAGAGGAAAAGTAGGCTCCAAAAGAAACCAACCTTTGAGTTTATATCACTCAGAAAAGATCTTTATTCATATTCATATATATACATACATATATACATATACATATATATACATATGTACACACATATACATATGTAAATATACATATGTACATACATATACATACATTTATACATACATATACATATATACATACAGACATACATACAAACACACACACACACATGTAGTCCTTTTTAAACAGACACTGGATGTTTGTCTCACATTTCAAGGCTCACAAAAGATCACAGTGACATCAAATTCATGTCACAAGATAGATTCTCAGCTTCGGTTTTAATCAAAACTATATCCTCTCCAACATGCATTGAGCAGTCCTTTCTCATTCATTCGCAGGTGGGTATAAAACTGATCTAATGAGTGGGTATTTGCTCTTCTAAAAATAATCTTATCCTATTGGTGTTATCCCATTGAGTTAAGATTGGGTTAGTGCTCTCCTATGCAAACTGATTCAGTTTACTTGTCTTGGCATTATGTCATAAAGAATATGTGAGTATGATATGGAGACTTCCACATACATTACGGTATCAAACTTTTGCTGTGGTATCGTTTTAGCTATTTTATTATTTTCATGACCTGCCCTATTTCAAAATTTAATAATACTAGTGTGTTAATAAAAACATTTTTAATGCTTAAGAAACTACGTAGCATAAAATGGGTGTCATGTAAATGAGAGTGGAAACAATTTGTCATTTTATTCAAAATTTTGTACATCTTGTCACTAAAGGGTTCATGTTCCTATTCTAACTTGGTATTGCACTATATTTTTTTTATCAAAGATTAGTTTACTATGAAGTCTTATAAACTAACTGATGTTAGTTGCAAAGAGGGTAGAGTACTAGATGAGTTTTGAAAGGGGTTGATAATAATACTTTCTAATTTTGAAACATGGCCAGCAATTTTCTAGGAAAGCAAGAAAATCAAATACATCACAACATAATTCCAAATTAAATGTCACTAAGCATTTTGACCGATGTGCAAATGATTTTCCCACCTCGCTGCCTTGGCAGTGTTAATAATAATGGTTTCAGATTTTGGCAAAAGACTGGCAGTGGCCACGCTCAAAATAGTGTATTTTACGTGCTACCTGCACAGGAGCCAGTCCAGTGGCACTCGCAATGATCTCGCTCGAATGACATTTCACTTGCCACCGGCACAAGTGTCAGGAAGGCGACGCTGGTAACAATCGCGCTATTACTATTATTATTATTATTATTA
This sequence comes from Octopus bimaculoides, assembly GCF_001194135.2. Classification (NCBI taxonomy): domain Eukaryota; kingdom Metazoa; phylum Mollusca; class Cephalopoda; order Octopoda; family Octopodidae; genus Octopus; species Octopus bimaculoides. The sequence goes on from NC_068992.1 coordinate 61,379,472, forward strand.
TTATTATTATTATCATCATCATTATCCTTATCATCATTATTATTATTATTATTATTATTATTATTATGAGAGATAGCACTTGCATTTAAGTGGATTTTCGCCTGTCTTTACATTCTGGGTTCAAATCCTGCTGAAGTTGACTTTGCTTTCTGTCCTCTCGGGGTTGATAAAACAAGTACCAATTGAGTACTGGGATTGATGTAATTGACTAGCTCCCTACCCTGAATTTACTGGCCTTGTGCCAAAATTTGAACCCAATATTTAACAATTATTCCTTAGTATAGCATTTATATAACATTTATATAATAAGCAAGAGGTAAAAGCATCAAGACTTGATTCCAAAACCGTTTTGTTACAAAACCACTCATCTATTCATTTTGGATAGAGTGGTAACCCATGTCTTTGAAACATGGATTACTGGTTTAACAGTGTTTGTGTAATAGGCTACGAAATTCTTACATTTTCTGGATTTCCTGTAATTCAGACGCTTCATGATCCCAGCAAACAAAATGGAGAAGACATTACTCTGGAAGATGGCGATTGAGATGCACTGGAACAGCCATTCTGACTACTAGGGCTTGCACTTGTGGATTGCCATCTCCACCTTGATAGTGGTGAGCAGGGATGTTCTCCATGGGCTGAGAATGCCATAGGTTTCCACTATCATAAGCTCAACCATAAACCTGTTAGAGTGTGACTGATACTTTGACTAGCAGCAGTTGCTGCTAGAGAAGGTGTTGCATCGTTTGGGATTCTGGATGAGGGGCTTACTGCCATGGAACAGGAAAATTGTCATACCATGAGGCCTTTTACCATCCCTTCAGTTTAGCCTGACGGGCTCCTGCTGGGTTTAGGCTGGGTTAGATTAATTTTATTTATAAAATCTGAGAGACCTTCACCATTTGTGTGTGTCGTGCTGATTGAAGAAATGGGTACAGTTGGCAATTACGAGGGCTTTGCTGCAGAAATTGTGTGACATCATCAATGCAGAGAGCTGTGGCATGCTGACCAAAGGAATCCACCTCCTCCAAGACAATGCCCAGTCCACAATGTGCATGTTACCCAGATGAAGCACACTCCTGCGACTATGAAATCCTTTCTCATCATCCCCCTTACTCTCCTAACCTCACACATCCTACTTCCACCAGTTTTCAACCATGAAGTCTTTTTTGAAAGGGAAGTACTTTTCGGATGATGATAAACTTATTTCTGAGGTAAAGCATAGGCTCCAGACGCAACCGACCAACATGTACAGACAAGGTTTTCACAGCTGCATAAAATGATAGAAGTGTGTCACCATTGGTGGTGGCTATGTAGAGAAGGACTAATAATTATGCCAAGTTTTATTTATCCCAGTCCTTGGGAAGTAGGTCAGGGGAAATCTTTAATGAACACCCCTTGTATGTATACTGATAGTTGAGTGGTTGCTGTTATTTCCAGCTGTCAGGAATCTGCCATTGACAAGGCCGTGGAAGGCCAAAATCCTGTGATCTGGAAGTCTTGGTAGCAGCAATTGCTGTGATTGTGTCCTGCTAGTAATGTAAACGAGAATACTTATTTGCATCATAAACCCATATGAGTGGTTCCCTCATGGTAACTGTCACAGTATTCTGTGTTCCAACACAACATCCAGAATAAATATCACAATGCACTTTTCAGATGCTCTAACAATTCTGTCAGCTTGTTACTTTAGACAAGGATGAGAATAATAAAAAGAATATGAGGGATGGATTATGGTGTTGCATTTCTAGAATAAAGGCATACTCCTAGGAGTAAACATTTTTATATTCTTCTCTTGAAGTAAGATGACATTCTTATCTCTTTTACCAGTGTGACATGATAAACTTTATTTTTTTTTAGATGAAAAGAAAAGTAGATTCTCTCTCCTTCTCCTCCCTCCCTCTCCCTCCCTCTCTTCCTCAATCTCTCTCCTTCTCCTCCCTCC
>NC_068992.1:61381443-61388982 GCF_001194135.2 Octopus bimaculoides
CCCTCCCTCAATCTCTCTCTCCCTCTCTCTCTCTGTCCAGCGTGAACATTGATATTTATGGTAAGACAACCTTGGGTTCACAGTATACTATAAAAATGGATTTTACTATTCTACTACCAAACAAAAAAAGCATAAAGAACAATGCTACACCATTCAATAAATGTCAGTCACACTTAATTATAGATTCAACACAAAAAATCATACTGGAATAAATATGGATATAATAGATATAAAACACAAAACCTGTTACGAAATGGATAAAATGTCATCCCGCTTTGAATCAGAAACTGAACATAGGATAGATTTAAAGGTTAGACCAATAGCTTTATGTAATCTACAATGAAGGATTGAATAAAAGGTTAGCTCTGCTTGTACCCCAATTCTTTATTATTATTATTATTATTATTATGATTATTGTTGTTGTTGTTGTTGTTGTTGTTGTTGTTGTTGTTGTTGTTGTTGTTGTTGTTGATGATGATGTTGTAATAAAACTCACAGCTTATGTTGCTGGGTATGATGGAAAGTGTCAGCTGCCCACAGCCAGCAGACTAAGGCAACACTTGTTTTACTGGTCATGCTTCAAGAACCTTGCGAAGAATTCTTGCAGTTCCAAGCGATGCTGATCTTTGTAGGTGTTCTACTTTTACACTTGCTCCAGTCTTTTTCAGCCATGTTGGTAGTTGAGTGCTGACACTTCCAAGTGTACCAATTACTATTGGTATCACGTCCACTCTCTTCATTGACCACAACCTTCGTATTTCTCACTTCAAATCATCATAGTTGTTTATTTTTTTCTTCTTTCACACTGACCCTGTTGTCACCAGGGCATGCTGTATTAATTATCATACATGTTCTTTGTTTTTTATTCCCCACAACAATGTCTGGTCTATTATCATTATTATTCTTGCAATGTATAAATGATGATTTATTTTGCATATTCTGTAGAATTTGGTCAGTTTACTACAGCATAGCATATTATTGTATATGTAAGAAGTTTGTATGCAATCATTATCTCATAATGATTATTTTTTATTTGCCTTTGTTTTGGTAAGCTGCTTCTTCTTTGAGGAGGTACCTTGATCTGTATTGTGTAATGCATTTAGATTGTGCAAGAACATAAAAATAATTATAATACTTGAATTGAGAGTCTTAATATAACAATAAAATAAATAGCCTTTCCTTATATATACATACATATATAAATATATATGTGTGTGTGTGTGTGTGTGTGTGTGTGTGTGTGTGTGAGTGTGTGTGTACATGGATGAGTGGATATATGAAAGAAAGTGTTGTAACACATTTTGTTAGTAGTTGGTTCTTAACTCCCTCTTGTTTATCATAGTTCTCCAATCTATAACTGAGGAATTTAAAACTGGCTGTTCTTGGGAGCTCTTCTTTGCCTTGTTCTTATTGCTGAATTACTACCAGAACTAGAGAAGAAATTTCAGGTGTGGGAGGAAGGTCTGGAACCAAAGGGCCTTAGAGTTAATTTAGCAAGACCATAATATTGATAAGCAGGAAAACTGGCAAATTGTAGATCTCTTTAAGGAGATGGCCCTGCATGATATGTAGAAAAGGTGTTGGGAGAAACTTCATAAAGTGTATCTGGTGCAAGCTAGAAACACATAAGGGGTGCATCAGTATCACTGGATGACTAACGGAGAAAGTAGCCTTCACATGTGGCAGATGTGCAGGTACATTAAACACCAGGAATGTACAAAAAATAGACTTCCCCATATGACATGGAGGATACCTAGAAGTAGGAGACAGTTTGTGTTACTTAGGTAATCAAGTTTGTTGCAGAGGTGGTTGTTCTGAAAGCATAAGAGTAGGCCAGGAGAAATTCAAAGAGTTACTGCCTCTGTTAGTAACAAAGGGCCTCTCCCTCAGAGTAAAAGGCAAATTGCACAATGCCTCTATACAATTGGATCAACCTTTGACAGACTCTCCTCCTCCTCCTATTCATTCTCCACATTCAGCAGTCTTTCAAAATGGCTTCTCCAAGCCTCTTTCTTTGCAGAATCATTAAACGCAAGGGTACCATCATCCATATGGATACATTTCTCTCCTATGACATCATGGTTTTCTCTCACACATTGTTTTGCAATCTGAAATACTTCAGATCTCTTTTCTGCTACTCCCTTGGCTATATACACCTGTCCCTTAGCTTCCCTTTTGGCTATCTGATACATTTTCCTGCTACCCCCACTCTTCCAGGTTCCAGGCCTGTTCTAATGGCCCTGTCTACAGTATTGACATACTTCTTATTTCTTGCATGCACAACATTTCTACTTATTTTCACTCAAATATCTCTATAATCTCACCAGACCTACTTTCTAATTGTATCAAAACACACACAAACACACACATGTGTATATATTGCCTGAAAACATGTGATGATTAGTGAGATGAAGAACATCAGTGTGTAGAAAAATCTACCTCAGTGAATCCCCTCTGGTTCATAAAGTATGGAAAAGTGGATGAAAAAATAAGGATAATGACGTATGTATCCATATATGTATGTATGTATGTATGTATGTATGTCTGTATGTATGTATGTAGGTATGTATGTGCTGACATACTTATAAAATGGGGAATTGTACTTCTATTTTACAAAATTAGATGGTTTACAAAACAACATTCCATTGAGCATTTGAAATGCTAATGAGTTGTTTTGACCCCAAAAGGATTTCGTTTTTATCAAAGTGCATTAAATTTCCATGTTAATATATTGTCCAGGCCACAGTTTATAAATATTTTCACAATGTTTTTTGTTTTATCTTTCAAATTCCGATGTTTTCATTGAGAATATTTCTCTTATTTGTTTTTGTCTGCAGAGTAAGGATAATGTCTGCATCTCTGGTAGACCTTTCTAGAGTAGTGGGAACAATTCAGTTGATGTCTAGTTTGAACTTTCGTAGGAGACGAAATAAGGAAAGTTTGAGACATTACATACATGTAGCACAGGGGTACAAGGATTAGGTTAAAGTATTTAGTAGAACCCTAACCCTAGTTTAGTAGATCAAACGAAAGAAAAGGAGTGACAAAGAAAAGCAAAGGTGAGTGCATTGAGTGGTATACAGGTAACAAATTTAGAGAAGCAGTGACTGTTCGAAGAGTGTGGGAAAAGAATGTTTGTGGGTTAGTAATTGTGGGATTATATAGGTTTCAAATTTTGGCACAAAGCCAGCAATTTTGGGAGAGGAAACAAGTTGATTACATCGACTCCAGTGTTCAACTGACACTTATTTTATCAACCCCGAAAGGATGAAAGCAAAGTTAACCTTGGCAGAATTTGAACTCAGAGCATAGACAGACAAAATGCTGCCAAGTGTGTAAATGGTTCTGTGAGCTCGCCGCCTTTTTGTGGGACTATATTTTTAATTAAACATTTCACTGATTTCTTCCTTAATGAAAAGGGGAAGCTCACGTGCATTGAACTGAAGTGGAGTCTTCTGACAGTGATGAGAGTATTTTCACCACAAAGCAATATCACAGCTCATGACAATTATTTTAATAATACTGTCAACCTTTATGGCTCATGTAAATTCTCATTATGTGAAACTAAGTACATGCCTGAATACACCCACACAAACATTCTTCTATGCGCGCACACACACACACACACACACACACACACATACAAGTTTGCACATGCAGACGCACTTAAACCTTTCACTTTTGCAAACCTCTCTCATATTATTTCATCAGGAATATATATTTTGTTGCTATTTATCCACAGATCAGACTTCAATAAACAAATTTATGATCAAAAGCATTCACATCATTTTTTTTTTTTTTAGAAATAGTACATCTAAGACTACATCTACATTATCAACTACGCCCTTCCTTCTTTGAGAAAGTAGAGTATGATTTAAATGAAATTTGGTTACCATTTCTAGCAAGTTGACTGATAAAATAGAGGGTTTCTTAGCAACTCATGATAAGAATATCTTTTACCTTTACTGTAAAAAGGTGTGTTGGTCATAAGCACTAAAGTGAACATAACTGTGTCTTAACAGCTAATAACCAACAAAAGTACTTTATTGCAGGCTTCAAAAGTTCTATACACACTTCTCACACTTCTTGTGCACAAAACCTTCTTCATCTATTTCTATCTGCCTCTCTACCTGTCTGCTGCATTTCTTTCTTTACTACCTTCCATTTCTTCCTCTGTCCATCTCTATTAACTACCTACTGTCTATCTTTATTCACATTTTTCTCTGTACTCTCTCTTTCTTTGTACTTGCTCTTCCCCAACCTTCACTATTCCACTCTGTCTCCCTTTCTTTGCTTCTAGATGCCAAAAGACCATCCAATTTTTTATCACTCATCTTTTTTCTACTTGACCAGTGCATAGGTAAGACATGTATTTTGTTTCATCTCCTGCCTAGCACTCGCTTCAGACCCTCAGTCTACCTTTTCACTTTTCATTCTTTTCTTTCCTTCTATCTTTCTTCCCTTCTGTCCCATCTTTCTGTCCTTCTTCTGAGCCCTCTCATTGTACCTTTGGAACATAAGCACCACTATTTTCTTCCTTTTTTGTTAATTTTCGTCATGTAGTGTCCCACATTTTGAAATACTTGCAATTTGTATTTTTACTGTTTATGTTTGCTTCACTTGATATATTTCCAAAATTAAACATTTCAATATATAAAATATATTTCATATTATTACATATACTAATTGTCAATGCAAAAAATATTGTGTTTATTGACTATCTTCAAAATGATCACACCATCAAGGAAAAGTTCAATGTCAACTTGCTAAGGCAGTTATGAAAGGCTATTGAGACCAAACACCCAGAAAAACTGATGAATGGGGTCTTGTTTCATTAAGACAATATTTCAGCACGCAAGTCCTTGGTTTCAATGGCTGCTGTGTGTGACTGGCTTTGAACTGGTTGATCACCTTCCCTATGTTAGTGATTTGGTTCCGTCTGATCATCATGTTTCCTAACATGGACAAACACTCAGTTGGACACCAGTATTGCTGTGATGATGACATCTTATCTACTGTTGATGACCATTTTGACCAACAGAATAGCTTCTTCACCAGTGCAATCCAAACACTGTAACTACTTATGGAAGTGTGTGGACAATAAGAGGAACTATGTTAAAAAATGAACTTCATTTGGTCACATTCCATGAGAGTGCTTTGCTCAACCTATGAACATTTTAGCCAAGCTTCATAATAATAAAAATTATCATTATATCTGCATTTGTTTTATTGTGGGCAATGAAAAAAATCCACATTTTTCGTAAAAAAATTTGGACATGGGTTTGCACCCACTAAGCAAATTTTGTTCCTGGACCACTGCATGTGTGAGTGGGTGCATGTAACAATAACAACACCCATATATGCACCACATCCACATATGCAATCATGTATGCCTGTGTGATGATATGCTATCATCATCATCATTGTTTAACGTCCATCCTCCATGCTGGCTGGCCTGCATTAATCACAAAAGGTTTATCAAGGTCAAGATTGCACTCAGTTACCATACTAAACAACATATCAACATTGTTTGCTCACTTCTATCATAAGCGTGTGTATTTAGCATTGTTGTATGGTTTTAGTTATACATGAATAAACACAATGTGTATTTTATGTGTATTTGTTTGGACATGTATGTACAGAACGGCAAAGAGATATAGCAGAAAAATCTCCTTTGAACCACATTCTAGATATAGGATTATAGCTGAAATGCCTTTGACATTGAATCAGCTCAATCAGAGAAATAATCTGGGGATAAGCAACACGACTAATAACAATAAAAAAAAAAAGGGGCATTTCTGTGCTGGGATCTTACCACCTGGGTGTTCACACACTTGGGGGTACAAGATGCTACTTAAAGAATAGCAACAAAGAGGAAAAGTAGATACCTTATTAAAATCACTTTTCTGAATAAAGATAATAAACTCATAAAAATGATTTTATTATTCTACAAATGTAGACAGTAGATTACATCAACTGGTGATCAGTTAAGTGTCACATCATACAAGTTTTGTTTATTAATATCAATGAAAAAAGACTTCCTTCTAAGACTTTCAAGATACAAATACATTGACAATATGTGATCTTTTACTCAATTTCTCAGTCTTCTGTAGAGTTTCATTGATTGAATATTTTATCCTAAGAATAAAAATGGTATGAAAGGTGTTTTGAACATCCTGCTTATGCTCCATATATATAATTTTCCACAACAATTTTTTCTCTGTTTTCATGTACCAAATCTGTAGGAATCAGTGATCATGGAATTTTATGCCAAAGCGTGAGGATTCATGACTTTTTGTGGCAAAGATGCAGCAGTGGTTTGCACTGCCTTCAGTCAGTTTATTTAGTTTATTTATAGTTTACTCAACAAGTCTTCTGCTTCCCTGAACTTACTCTTAACCATTTAGCATTCAAATTATTCTATTAGATATAAAGCTTATTTATGCCTTGAATTAATCATGCACTGTCTTTTAGCTCTGAGGTTTTGATGATGTAATTGTTTATTTTTAAAATGACACTGTAGGGTTGGTGTGAGAAGCCAGATCTGGCCAGTTTGGACATAAAACAGGTAGAATGATTGGCCATGATATTGGCCTATTTCAATTTTAGGGCCAATGTTTCAAGGCCAGTTCTCCTCCTAGTTCTGTATACTTTAGCCACAGGTCCATCTTTTGCCATTTGATCTATACCTGAAGTAACTAAAAGGTAACTACCAAACCAGGTTAGAACAAACCTGGGAGCAGTGATAGAGTAAGGAGTAGCACCATATTTGCCGAAACACCTGAATTCCTGAGCCTCATCATAGAATCTGATCCATGGTAAACAATCATCATCATCATTATCATCATCATTTAGCATCTGTTTTCTATGCTGGTATGGGTTGGACAGTTTGACGAGCTGGCCAACTGAAGAGCTGTTTTGGCCTGGTTTCTACAGTTGGATGAATTTTCTAACACTAACCACTTTACACAGCGTACTGGGTATGTTTATGCAGCACTGGCATGGGTGCATTTATGTGGTATTTGTACGGGTGATTTTTACATGGCACCAGCACCCACAAGTCTGCAAAATTAGGGATATTCAGGTGAAGAGGGATGCAGGGGACACGCCAGTATGCAAGAACAACCATGCTTTCACTTAGCTTGATGTGTCTTCTCAAGCACAGAAAGCAGCCAGAAGTCTCAGTCCCTATCATCCTTTCTGAGGCCCAATGTCTGAAGACCCTTTCTCCAGGATTGGATTTAAACGATAGGGGGACTGGGGTACTTGTATTTAGATAAACATTTAAATATCTGTGTGTGTGTTTGCATTTATCCCCACCTCCACTGCTCTGCATCTGGAGTCTGCTTGCATCCCCATAACTTAACAGTTTGACAAAAGACACCAATAAAGTAAGTACCAGACTTTTCAAAAGTAGGTACTGAGGTTGATCTGTTCAATTCATACCTTTTGAGACAGTGCCCCAGTATGGCCACGGTCCAATGACTGAAACAGGTAAAAGATAAAATGTACTTTCTTTCTTTCTTAATTATTCTTTGA
>NC_068992.1:61389162-61393014 GCF_001194135.2 Octopus bimaculoides
TGAATGGTATTCTTATCCAAATGCAGATGGTGTGTGATGAATTCTTTCCATTCGGGTAGACAACATGGTAGTTTGCCAATTTTTAGATCAGTAGGAATAAGAACTGTTTCATATACCCAGGTGTATGCACTTAAGCATCTTCGTTTTTTTGCTCTTTGGTTATGTTTTGTTGTTCTCAATAACTAGGGAATTGTTCATTTCTGCTGGGTTGGTGGTTTATGTCATTTAACTGTTTAACATTTCTACTTGAAATCTGAAGAGAGACGATATTTATACATACACAAATACATATATTCATACATACATACGTATGTATATATGTATGTATGTATATATGTATGTATGTATATATGTATGTATGTGTATTGTTGAAATATGAAAACACTTACATGTGATTTTGTCTATGTCTCATATACACTTGTATACATATGTAGTACATACATATATGTGTGTGTGTGTGTATCAAATATGTGTGTATATATATATATGTATATATATATATATATATGAAAGTCTTGTTAGTGCATTTGGTTGATGGAAACTGAAAGAAGCCCATTGCATATGTGTGTGTGTATGTTTATAGTTTGATCGCAAATGTGTGTGTTTGGATCTCCTTGTCTTGACATCATGTGAAAGCTGTAAATGAGTGTCACTGTTAAATAAGTGGCACAATTTATTTCCAATATTTCCAACACTGCAAGAATATATCTGGCCATGGGGGTTATATAAACTTGCTTGGAAACAAGTGAGCATTGCTAACAGGAGGGGCATCGAGAAGAAAATTTGCCTCAATAAAATACCCTTTCCAACCTATGCAAACTGAAAAGTGGATGTTAAAATGATGATGATATACCTATAAAATATGTGTGTATGTGTAATATATGCATATATTTTCCCTATCAATTGTTTAAAAATATACTAAATGTGCAACAAGGAATTCCTTACATAGATCCTGCGACTAAAGTGCAGTACCACGGATGACACTTGGTAGATGTAAGAACTGAATGAATGCTCAAGGCACACTACTAGGGACATTTCCAAATAAAAGCTTGGATGCTACATCTTAAAGTCTCCTTTCTAAACTTTAATTTTAAACATAACCTGATATATGCATATATATATATATTTACATGAAGTTAAACATACATCTGGACATAGAGAGACCAATGCTTTTGCATCCATAAAGCGCTTAGTTTTATAGATGTCTCATCATACCTCAGTGGCTGCAGCCATTGAGGTCTGACTAGTCATCATGTAAATATATTACTATTCTAACTTTTAGAGTGTGCTTCTTTTTCAGATATAGGATCCACTGATGATGATCATCATCATCTTCATTGTCATTTAACATCTGCTTTCCATGCTGGCATGGGTTGGACGGTTTGACTGAGGACTGGTGAGCCAGAAGGCTGCACCAAGTTAAATCTCATCTGGCAAAGTTTCTACAGCTGGATGCCCTTCCTAACGCCAACCACTCTGAGAGTGTAGTGGGTGCTTTTATGTGCCACTGGCATGAGGGTCAGTCAGGCAGTTCTGGCAACGACCACACTCAAAAGGTATTTTTTACATGTTACCTGCATGGGAGCCAGTCCAGCTGCACTGGCAACGACCACGCTCAAATGTTGTTTTTCATGTGCCACAAGCGCATGTGCTGGTAAGGCAACACTGGCAATGATCTCGCTCAAATGGTGCTTTTTACATGCCACCGGCACAGGAGCCAATCTGTGCCCAGCCCTGGCAAGGATCACGCTTGGATGTGCTTTTAACATTCCACTGACACTAGTGCCAATCAGGCAGTACTGTCATTGGCCATGTCAGCGATTTTAATTTTGATTTTGATTTTACTTGCTTCAATAGGTCTTAGCAATATGCATGCATGCGTGTGTGTGTGTGTGTGTGTGTGTATATAATATATAGATATATATATTGTTATATCCTTACGCCTCTAATATCATAGTATGGTTGACATTATACTGCAAAATAGAAGCAGTGGCAGTAACAAGTACATAACAAACCAATGTTTTACAAGCCAACAGTTGATATTTCCAACACACTAACTCAAACTGTAAACTGTACCTGGACTTCGAAGAGCAAACTATGGATTGCCGACTATGTCAGACTGCTACTATTTATATGCAGTGGTCCTGTCTATTGTCGTCAGAGGGTGTTGCACTTTCCCTGTAACATCTCCCCTTTTCAGATTTTGAGTTCCGAAGGAAGAAAGAAATTTTATTTATTATTATTATTGAGTATTTTTTTGCTTGGGCCTAATCTCAAGGTATTTGGTCTGCTTCCATTTTCTCATGCTGGTTCAATGGGACCCCATTACTTTTGGTGCTGGGACATTGAATACATCAAAAAATACTTCCATAGGAATTTCTCTTCATTCTTTGGTATATCTCTTTTTTAGCTGATTTATGTGTCTCTTATGTTCCCAGCATGGTCTTTTAATTAGATACATCATACTTCCTATTCTTCTACCATTTTTGTAGGTTCTAAAATGCACTTTATCTCCTACTTTGAAATATTTCATTGCATCTTTTGTATTTCCTTTACATCTTTTATTCTCAGGCAATAACTTATCAAAAATTGATTTTATTCTTCCCACGAACATCAATTCTGTGGGTGACTTTCCTGAATTTGTACTTGGATTTGGGGTTACTCTATATACTCTGCAGTATTTTGTTAGTGCTTCGTCATTACTTAATTCATTCCTAGCTTTTCTTAATGCTCTTTTGAATGTGTCCACAAATCTTTCTACCAGACTACCAGACAGGCCAGAGAGAACTAACAGGGCTGCCTATTACTTCCCTCTGGCCTGTCTAGTAGTAGAGATAAAGCTTGTGAATGAGTTCCATCACAAATGACCTTGATAATTTAATAGGTTGAAGGACTGGTGTCAATTCTTTACAGCCGTTTCTAACAACTCCTTTAATTGATTAATGAGTAAATTATATCATTATAAAGAAACTGTTTTCCCCTCCCCTTTCAACCAGTCATGTGGAAGCATTACATATGGACTGAGCAGAACAAGCAGGATTATTATAAGCAGAATCATTATAAGATTTAAATAATTAAATGAAATACAGGTACCTATACACTACTATAAATAATTCAGGTTTATAAATACTGTTCTGTGCAAACTACTACTGTGAAAGATACCAGTTAATGAGTCTGGCAGCCATGAAATTTGAAGTTTCTATTTGTAAATTAGCATGGATTTTAAGGGCTTTGAGATAATCAGTGGTGAGAAAGTTGGTGTTGTAGCTGTCACATGCATAGACAAATTCCAACGCTCTGGTTAAAGATGTTTCATTTCAGATTTTGGAATAGAGTCAGTAGTTTTGGGGCAGATGGTAAGTCAGTTACATCAACCCCAGTGATTAACTGCTGCTTATTTTATTGACCTCCCCAAAAAATGAAAAGCAAAGTCAACCTCAGCAGAATTCAATCTCAGAATGTAAAGACAGAGAAAATGCTGCTAAGCATTTTGTCCAGCATGTTCTACCAGTTTGCCACTTTCTCTGGTAAAAGATGTTTTGGAAGATTATGAAGGAGTGGTTGAGCAGCATGAAGGAATGGCCAGAGAGGAAGAAGGTAAAAGACTTGAGGTTTGCTGATGACTAAAAAAGATGGAGGGAGGAAGTTGCATGCCTTGTTGCATACCTACAGTTTTGGATCTATGGCTCTATGACTCTTGAGCATGGACACTGAACAAGAGACTTCAAAACAAGTTTTATGGTACATACATCTGAGTGGTTGGCGTTAGGAAGGGCATCCAGCTGTAGAAACTCTGCCAAATTAGATTGGAGCCTGGTGTAGCCATCCGGTTGCACCAGTCCTCAGTCAAAT
>NC_068992.1:61393024-61394043 GCF_001194135.2 Octopus bimaculoides
GGTGTAGCCATCCGGTTGCACCAGTCCTCAGTCAAATCGTCCAACCCATGCTAGCATGGAAAGCGGACGTTAAACGATGATGATGATGATGATGATGATACATAGGAATGCATTGTGTAGTTCTCAATGTTTCTTTGCAGCAATGGTATGACAGTCTTCATGCCATCACTTTGATAATCAGAGGGAAAAAGAACACATTATGCAAGACAGTGATGGAGAAGAAAGCATGAAGTATTCAGCAATCTCCTCTGGAAAGCCATGTATGGACATGGTATCAGCAGAGTGAGGAGAGCATATATCGATCAACTTGTGAAAGAGACAACCATCAAGGCATTCACCACCACTGCTGCTAATCTACTGCCACTTGTCCACCACAATCTCCAGTGTAACCGCTACAGCACCAGCAACACCATCATTTGGGGAGCTGGTGTTACTAGCACAAACATCAGACTTAAAAGGGGTCACTGCCCATCTGGCTATCAAAATGGCAGGATCTACTTAGACACACATTTATTTGAATGTACTCTTCTGAAGATGGACCTTTGTGTCTGAAATATAAAGGTTTTTCAACTTTCATTTCTGAATTGTTAGAAGCTTTCCTGGTAGATGGATAGAAATAAATAAAGCAAGCCAAAAAGAAAGAAAGAAAGAAAGGTAGATAAATAGTGTTGGGCCTCATGGAGGCAATGACCAAGACCTTTGGCATTATGTCTTGCTTGAAAAGAAGACCCATCAAGCTGAGCAGAATCGTAGTCGTGACAGATACCAGTGTCATGCAAATGGCACCTGTGCCGGTGGCACGTAAAAGCACCCATTACACTTTTGGAGTGGTTGGCATTAGGAAGGGCATCCAGCCATAGAAAACCATGTCATCTCAGACTGGATTCTGGTGCAGCCTTCCAGCGAGCCAGCCCAGTGAAGCCATCCAACGCATGTCAGCATGGGCAATGGATGCTAAATGATGATGATATATATGTACGTATGTGTGTATGTATGTGTGTGTGTGTGTGTGTGTGTGT
>NC_068992.1:61394053-61395988 GCF_001194135.2 Octopus bimaculoides
GGCAATGGATGCTAAATGATGATGATATATATGTACGTATGTGTGTATGTATGTGTGTGTGTGTGTGTGTGTGTGTGTGTGTGTATCATAAACACTAGGAATGTACAAAAAATAGACTCCCTCTAATGTCAGGAGGAAACCCTTATAAGAGTTAGACAGTTTCTGTTACTTAGGCACCCAAGTTAGCAATAGTGGAGGTTGTTCCGAAAGTATAGCTTCTAGAATAGGAATGGGCTGGGCAAAGTTCAGAGAGCTACTACTTCTGTTAGTAATGAAGGGCCTTTTCCTCAGAGTGAAAGGCAGACTGTTTGATGCCTCTGTATGAACAGCTATACTACATGGCAATGAGACATGGGCTGTGATGACTGAGGATATGCAAAGGCTTGAAAGAAATGAAGCCAACATATTCTTTTGGATGGGTAACATTGGCATTGTGTAAGTGATTTGAGAGAAAAACTGAGTATATGAGGCATCAGAAGTAGTGTGCAAGAGAGATGACTGTGCTGGTATGGCCATGTTATGCATATAAATGAAGACAGTTGCATCAAGAGGTGCCAATATCTAAATGTGGAAGGAACATGTGAAAGGGCTAGACCCAGGAAGACGTGGGACAAAGTGGTGAGAAATGATCTTCAGATATTGGGCCATGCAGAGGGGTTGACAAAAGAACGAGACTTCTGGTAGTTTGCTGTGCTTGAAAAGAGACATCAAGGTAAGTGAGATCATGGTTGTCCTTGCATACAGGTATGTACCCTTCATCCCTCTTCAGCCACATGATCCTAATCTTGTCGGGCTTGTGGGTGCTGATGCCACGTAAAAGCACCTGTGCCAGTGTTGCACAAAAGCACCCAGTACACTCAGTAAAGTGGCTGGCATTAGGAAGGGCATCCAACCGTAGAAAACATGCCAATACAGACATGGAGCCTGGGTAGCTCTTCAGTTGGCCAGCTCCTGTCAAACCATTCAACCTATACCTGTATGGAAAATGATGTTAAAAGATGATGGTGATGATGATAATGATGATGAAGATGATAGATAGATAGAGTGATAGAGAGAGATAGATAGATAGATAGATAGATAGATAGATAGATAGATAGATAGACAAACATGTATATGCACACCACCTTCTGCAATAATATCAGTGAAACAGTGAACTGAAGACAGTTTACCAATTTAGCTTTATTGAGTGCATCATGTATCATCTCATCAGATGCCAAGATCAACAAAGTCAAAGCATGTGCATTTGGCAGAATGTAGAACAGAATCAAGCACAGCAAATATTTGTTGGAAACCACAGAATTTAGTGTGTATAAAACCAGTGTACTGAATAGCCTCCTGTATTCCTCCACGCCCTGGGTCACTTATTGTCACCACATACAGCTCCTTAAGAGCTTCTACCATTACTCCTCTCCCTTTCTCTTTCTATCTCTGTCTCATTCCTCGCTCTCTGACCCAACATTATCCATTAAAATTTCATTTGTGATGCCCTGACTCAACTCTAGCCTGCCATTTGCCCTTCCAAACCAAGTTTCCTATATTCCAGCTTTTTATTTTATGTTGTTTGTTTTGCCATTTTCTTTTCTTTCTTTCATCAAAAGCAGTGCAGTCAATGCCATTGAGGTACCAAAACAATGCTTTCAAATAATAGGTTAAATTCTTCTCCAACACATTTGCTCCCAGTCTGTCTCTCAAATTGATATTACATCAGCCACAGTTTACTAAACATATTGCTACATTAAATATTTATCTAACAATAAGAATCCTACTTAATTGCCTGTTTAATGAATGTCAAGATTACAAAATTGGCTCTTTCAATCTTTTGTAGATCTGTTTTTTCATTTTCTGGTTTTTTTTTTTTTTCGCATGTGTGTGTGTGTTTTGGCCAGGGAGTGAGGTGCAGAATGGGGATTGATTATCAAATTTCAAGATTTGTGG
>NC_068992.1:61395998-61399448 GCF_001194135.2 Octopus bimaculoides
AACCTAACTTGGTTTATCTGACAATTTCAAAATATGAAAAGGGGAAGAATGGGCATCTGTTTATTAGATAACTGCATACAAGCGCGTGCGCACACACACACACACACACAAGCACGCGTTGTACAAATAATCAGTTGCTGGAACTCAGTATGCTTAGATTTTGCAGTAAACCAGTACAATGTGTAATATCAATTGATAAATGAATAGCAGAAGAATTGTAGCTATTGTCTCCCCTGCACTGTTTCTCACTGTTCAGGTGCTATCCTATTGGGACCAGACTATAAAGGATAGCAGACCAATAGATACACAGACAGGAGGGATACCTAATATAAGTGCCACTAATAGAGGTAATAGTAATAAGGATAGAAATCTCTGTAATTGTGGTAAAAATAAAATTTGTCCCTTAAATACACAATGTTTCAGGAAGAATTTAGTATATTGATGTAGGATTACATCAGAGGGGAATTCTATAGAAGTGGAACTTTGACAAGCTTTAAATTGAGACTGGCAAATAATTTAAATTCATTTAAGGACAGAGGTAAGATGAATAACTCTAGCTTGAGCAAGTTCATCTGGCTTCTTGAGGAGAAAAATGCTAACTTTAGGGAAAAAATTAGGACAGTTATACCTTATAGAACATGTGCATAGAAGAAATGTGCCAGATCTTTACATCAAAACACCAATTGCTTAACAGTAGACTAGAACAAGCCTTGAGATGTTTACACCTTCATGAGAAAAGCTTTAAGCATTTTCATACAGGTATCAGATAAGATAATATCTAATACACAAAAGAAAGGTGCCAAATGATGGAGATATATGTTAAGATCACTAAGAGCAATCATACCAACATAATCAGCTGCTACAAGGGCAAGGGAGATGCCTTAGAAGTAATTAGAGAAGCATTGAATTTCTGGAAAGTTGCAAAGAGAGTTATAGCCCAATTAATTAGGAACAGAATTAGACTAGATCAAATACAGTTTGACACAAAGGATGCTATTTTCAAAGTCAAGCAACTGCAAGAGAAGTATTTTTTGCTAAAAACAAGCCATTGTACTTGGTATTTGTTAACCTAGAGAAAGCCTTCAGCAGAGTACCTTGTTCTGTGATATAGTGGTCTCTGAGAAAGCTTGGGATAGACGAATGGCTTGTGAAAGCAGTACAGACTGTTAGTAAGGTAAGAGTTGGCCATAGATACAGTGACGAATTTAGATACAGATAGGTGTCCAACAAGAATCACTCCTCAGCCCCTTCATATTTATCATCATTTTCCAGGGCATAACAGAGGAATTTAAGACTGGAAACTCATGGGAACTCCTATATGTTGATGATCTTGCCCTCATAGCAGAATCTGTAACAGAATTAGAAAAGAAATTCCAGGTGTGGAAACAGAACCCAGACACAAAGCGTCTTAATGTAAACTTAACAAGAAATTGAACTGGACTCTTCAACCATCAGATAAATGGACTTGCTCGATATATCAGAAGGGTGTAGACAGAAACTCCATTCAGTGTACCCAGTGCAAGCTATGGACATACAAGAGGTGCAGTAGAATAATTTGAAGATTAACAGGGAAAGTAGTGTTTGTATGTGGAAGCTATAAAGGAGCCATAATGACCACAGATACTGATTTCCTTAAATATTGTGGTGGCTCTCTGGAAGTTGTAGATAGTTTTTGCTACCCAGGTGACCTAATTAGCAGTGGAGGAGGTTGCACAGAAAGTGTAATTGCTAGAAGAATAGGATTTAGAAAGTTCAGAGAGCTTTTACCTCTGTTGGCAATCAAAGGTCTCTTTCTCTCTTCAAGTGAAGGGAAGATTGCATGATGCATGTGTACAAATTGTGATACTGCTTGGTAGAGATACATGGGTCCTGAATGTGGAGAACATGCAAAGGCTAGAAAGGAATGAAGTTGGTATGCTCCATGTGGATGTGTGATGTCAGTGTGCATGTGCAACAGAGCATTGGTGTATTGAGAGAAAAGCTAGGCATAAGGGGAATTATATGTAGCATGCAAGAGAGAAAACTGCACTGGTTTGATCAGGTGATGAAGATGAATAAGGGCAGTTGCATAAAGAAATGTCGATTACTTAAAGTGGAGGGAATCTCTAGAAGAGAGAGCTCCAGGAAGACATGGGACAAAGTATTGAAGGCTGATCTCAGGACACTGAACCTTACAAAGGAAATAACAGAGGACTGAAATATGCGATGCATTGCTGAACTCAAGAATACCCACCCACAACAAAACTTGAGATCCTAAAATCAAGGTGCAACATAAAAAGCACTACTATGGGTGCTAGTACCATGTAAAAAATACTGGTGATGGTGTCACATAAAAAGTATCCAGTGAACTCTGTAGCGTGGTTCACATCAGGAAGCGCATCCAGCCATAGAAACCAAACCAAAACAGACCATAGAACCTAGTGTAGCCACTGGCCTTGCCCCATTCTTGTCAATATTTCCAACCCATGCCAGCATGGAAAACAGAGGTTAAATGTTGATGGCGATGAGTAACTACCTTTTATCTTCCACTGATTTCAGTCATTTAACTGTGGCTATGCTGGAGCTTCCACCTTGCAGAGTTTTAACAAAATAAATCAATCCCAGTATTTATTTAAGTCTACTACTTATTCTATCAGTCTCTTTTGCCAAACTGCTAGATTGCAGGGATTTAAACAAACCAGCACCAGTTTTCCAGTGATGGGGAGAAAAACTAACACACACACACACACACACACACACACACACAATGGTCAAAGTCATTCTAATAATTTACAATTGATTTGGTATGGCATTGCTTCCTCTTTCACTTGCCATATATAACTGATTATTGTGAAAGAGGATCTATGATTATTTAGCTTGATCTTGTGTACTCAAACAGTAAAATATTTGGATGCTGCCCACATGAGCAAAAATTTGTTTTGTCAATGTGGTGAACCCCATTTTTTTTATTAGAGAATGACATACATGTATAATAAACAGGAATGATAAAGTTATGGCTAACAATCATAGTTGACAACAATACATGGGAAATAACTCTTCAATTCCTCCCTGGAAATGCTATAATTTTTCACTATTTTTCACTGTCCTGTTCCTTTTTCTTTTTTACTGGCACCGAGTCAAACAAGGTCCATACATACTTCCACCATAAAAGAAGCTACACGCTTCCAGAAATAATGTCTGAAGAGTCATCAATATTACCAAGTGCAATACTCAGAGTGCATTGAATGGTAACATTCTGTCCAGCTATGTGCCATAAGTAGTAATACACTGCACCATGGTATAAAATAAAACCATTGTATTTTTAATACTGAGTGTGCTTTTTCCTGGCTTATGGACAACTATTTGATAATACACATATATACCTACACACATATGTGTGCGTGTGCGTGCGTGCGTGCGTGTGTGTGTGTGTGTGTGTGTGTGTGTGTGCCTATATATATATATATATAT
>NC_068992.1:61399525-61401764 GCF_001194135.2 Octopus bimaculoides
TACTTAATTCATCTATTATATGATGAAATAACAAAAACAAATATAACTTAATAAATCAAAAAATAAAAACAAAAAAAAGAAAATATAACTGATAAAATGATAGTAGATATTTTTTCTTCATTTGATGATCATAATTCAACAACCTTATATCCCAGTGCATAACTGGTACTTATTTAATCGACCCCAGAAGGTTGAAAGGCAAAGTCGACCTCAGCGGAATTTGTACTCAGAATGTAACGACAGACGAAATGCCACTAAACATTTCGCCTGGCTTGCTAACGATTCTGCCAGCTCGCCGCCCTTAGACACAACAAATATTGGCTGTCAATTTCACTTTTCATTACCACACGAGGATAAAATTAACTCACAAATGGCTGAGTACTCCACGGACATGCATAGCATTAACATAGTTTTCATGGAGATTCAGCCTCACACAAAATATAACAAGGCTGGCCCCTTTGAATTACAGCTACAACTCGAGACATATTTATATGAATGTATTTGTGTGTGTGTGTATAGTTTAGGTTAGTTAAAACATATTTGCAATAATAAGTGTCATGTGGTGGAAATAAACACAATTACCAAACTTTCATTCATAAATCTATTTATTATTTTGTTCTTTTGCATTTCAATTTGTACATTTGTACCCAGAAGTTTTCAACAACTGCATGCCAGAAGAAATGGAAAAACGAATAATTCTGACTGTCTTGCAATAAATGAAAAAGTTCTTAATATTATACCAGAGGCACTTAAAATGTACTTAAGCACAGGTTCAGTGTTCTGCATTAATGAAGAGGAGGTTCAGAACTATCCATCTGAATTCATAAACTCACTCAATCCATCCAGTATGCCTCCTCATCGCCTCAAATTAAAAGTAGGAGCTATTGTAATGCTGCTGAGAAATTTTCTGATCAGTCAAGGATTATGTAATGGAACTCGCATGAAAGTGCAAAGACTTCATGAACATTGTGTAGAGGCATCATTGGTAACAAGCTCCACCAGAGGTCGTACAGTTCTAATTCCTAGAATTAAACTTAACCCAAGTGATGCAAATATTCCATTCAGTTTCCACTTCGACTTGCATATTCAATGATAATTAATAAGGCTCAAGGGCAAACATCTGAAAAAGTTGGAATACATTTATCTCAACCGGTATTTTCTCATGGCCAATTATATGTCACATTTTCAAGAGCACGAGTTACGAACAATATCAAAGGAAGAGTTATAACACTCAATTGGGATAATAGACAAGGCCAAAAATGTGGTGTGACATACACACAAAATATTGTCTACCATGAAGTACTGTGAGGAAGACCACCGCATCAGCTAGCATCACCACCACACCAGCCAATCCATCATTACACATCCACAATACACCTTTAAGATCAAGGAACCAGTTAGGGGCTCGTTGGATCTCTCTCGGCATACCAGCAAACCACAAAATCACACCAGCCAGTATCACCACTACCTCCGAACCTATCATATATATATCTGTATGTGTGTGTGTGTTTGTGGCCACCATCAAAGGACTGAAACACGTAAAAGAGTAAAAGAATACCAGGAAAAACGTTCTGTACCACTAAACCAAGAAGGTTCTTTGAATATGATGTATTTTAAGGTTAAGTAGTAATTCTGTTTACGTTTGTGTAACTGAAGCATTTTGGTTGGATTATATAGTCATTAGTGTTACCTTACTTTGTATATTCTGTAACTGTCACAGTATAGTTTTCTAGGTCTGAAATTTTTGTGGGGAGGGCCAGTTGATTAGATAGACCGCAGTTTACAACTGGTACTTAATTTATCGACTCCGAAAATGAAAGGTAAAGTCGACCTCGGCAGAATTTGAGCTCAGAACACAAAGACAGACGGTCATAATATACAAACATTTCTCATGGCACCAATACACTGTTTACAGATGCTTATATTTTTTTTGTTGGTCAAACTAAAGCGTTTGACCTGGTGACAAAAATTAAAAAAAAAAAAGTCTAATAGGTGTAAAACAACTTGCTGGGAACGAATATGAAGAAAAAAATGCGCGCTCGAAAACGGGGTGTGGGTAGAGGGCTTGGAACATTCACATCGTGAATGTTCCGAGACGCCTCACTGGAGTCAAGAAACAAAAGAAAAATAGTGTAATAGATGTAAAACGACTTGCTTTGAAAGAATATCAAGAACACACACACACACACATATAACATATATACATACATACATACATACATACATACATATATATATA
>NC_068992.1:61403959-61408753 GCF_001194135.2 Octopus bimaculoides
AAACTCTTCGTTCTCCCCGCTCCTTGCAAAAAATTTTGCCAACAAATTTCTTTGTAATCGTAATCTATACCATTTGAAAGGTATTTGTATAAAATTTCATTAAAAAATACCCTTTTTCCTGAAAGTTATTTTAGGGAAAATGTCGGGTCGTGTAAATTTTCCGAAACACCTCTCCCCGACCCCTAAGGAAAATTTTTGGCGACGAATCTATGCATACACTAAATCTACTGGATCTAAGTGGCTATTTATTGAAAGTTAAAAAGTATCCATTTTTCAGGAAGTTATGAGGCAACAAAGTTAGTGGCGGGTACACTTCTGTAGTTATGCCACAAACAAACCATAGCGTCAAGTTCTCTGCAGTTTAGCTCAAGTTTGATAAAGTGAAAGTGACCCATTAAATATAACAGTTATTAAGCTTACAGGCATCAGTAATTACGATACTGATTTCCTATTCTGTTTAAGTCCACAACTTCATGTTACACGATACTTACAAAGGAATCAAATAAAAAAAATAATATTGGTTGTTCTAAAGAAATTGAAAGAGAGGAAGAGAAAGAGAGTGCGTTTTGAAAGGTTAGAAAAGTGATTGAATGTAGAAGAGAGAGAGAGAGAGAGAGAGAGAGAGGGGCGATGCAAGAAAATAAGAGATGCATGGGCAGAATCACACGTTAAAATACAGAAAAGGGTGTCACCTAGAAAGTAAAATATAAGTTATTTAACTCGGTTCCTACAAATTCAGTACGCACCAGATCCACTTAGATGCAAGTGGTGGTGGTGGCGGTGGTGTTGTTGTTATTGTTTTCTTTTTTAAGTACTAAAAGTTGACAAAAACATTCGGAAACGGTACAGGATGTTATACGTTTGAATTACGTAAAAGAGAGTGTAAAAAAGAAGTAAAACAAGAGAAGCAAAGCAAAATATCAATGCGCAATTCGAACAAGGAATTATTTCTTAACCAAATTAAAGTAAAGTTAATAGCAAGTTTAACCAGGGTGTGTTCGAACCCCTTAAGGGTTCGAGAGAGGCCTTTCAGTGGGTGAGGCAAAGAAGCAATTAGTAGCTTTCCAGAATAAAATTAAATTTCTCTTTAAAATAATTTTGTGATGTTAAGCATACCAAGAACTTTATCATTCCCCAGTATTCTGTGATTCGATTAAAAACATATGTAAGTGAATAAGTAAACAGAAAATTGACTCTTCCTTTTCAAATGTGATGTTTGTTGTTAAGGGTGTACGAGTTCTATAAGATTTTTGTATAAATGCGGGGCACAGAGACAATGATGGGAATCATAGCTCTCTGTAATCGTTCGATCTGGTAGAAATAGTTGCTAAATTTCCCTTAAATTACATCTCATAGGCTTTAAAAGAAGGACACGTGGCGTTACATAACGCAGTTTTACATGCCGCTAAAATTCAAAAGAAAAAAGACAAGATGGTTACAGTTAAGATAACTTAGGTCGTAGGACAAACTCGATCAATGCAAACCTGGAGTTAAACAACTGATGGCTTGGAATGTTGCAAATGACGGAATCGGAACAAAGACAAATTTTTGTGAAAATTCGTAAAAGTTTTAAAAAGTTTTTGAGGGATTTTAGTACGAGCTTAGATCAGAACTCCACCAAATGTATTTATGAGGAAAAAATATTGAAAAACATCAATAGATGTGAGAGTGAGAAAGAAACGAGGTGGGAGGTCTTGGGATGTGCTAGAAATAACAACCAGATCTCTCTTAAATCACACATTTTCCTTTGAAAATATTAACAATTATTTTTTAACCGAAAATGTTTCTCCCATAGGTTTTAAGAGCATAAAAAAAAAGAAGGCCAAAATCGGTCCGGACTGGGGAAGTGAAGGGGTAGCGGGAGTGAAAAAACATCATTGATTTTCAAAATTTTTCTTTTTCGTGAAAAGATGCCTCCCATCATTTGAAAGACTGAGGTGAGGGAAAAAATTGGAAAAAAACAAAAAAAAAACGTCAAAACAGAGATATTCCAACTTATGTGAGCCTTTTAATCCGAAACTCCATTTTTCAGAAACTCTTCCTCACACCCCCCTTGCAAAGAATTTTGCTACCAAATTGAGATGAAAAATGTCAGGTCGAGTGAATTTTCCGAAACTCCCCAACCCCTCAGAAAAATTTTTGGCCACAAATCTTTATATACAATCAATCTACAGAATCTAAATGGTTATTTGTTGGAAGTTTCATTGAAAAGTATCCATTTTTCTGGAAGTTATGAAGCAACAAAGTCGGTTGGGGGTACACATTTGTAGTTATGCCGTGTTTGTTACACAATATATTTTGGGAAGTAATTAAGAATTTTGTTGTGTTGCTAAATTTTTTTTCTGTCATTGATATTTAATCAATTTCATTTTTTTAGCCTTTTTAACCCAATAGTTTAAATGCTATTATTTATAACTTTATCATGTTTTACCGTATATAAGTTATATGTACGGTTTTCGTCTATATTTTAAGTACATATGTGTCAATTTCTATCTCAATTTACAGTCATTTTTTGTAATTTTTTTGAACAATTTACTTTCACTTTTTCATGACGATAAACTAGCCAATAGAAGTGCTGCCAGTTGAAAGCTTTGCATTGTGGACTCACTAGATTTACCTGCCATGACCCATTGGGTTACAACACTCCAAGTTGAAAATGTAGATTTGCAGCATGAAAGGAAAAAGTAGTATTTTGAACTTCATGCAATAAAATTCTTAACTAATACAGTTCTCCTACCTTTGGTGTTACAACATAAACACGACCTAGTGTTTCTTCTTTGAAAACGCTCAAATGGCCTTCAACTTTTTTCCTTGCTTTGCCGTTCTTTGTTACTATTGTTCCAAGTAAAATACATGGGTACTGCAGTATAAAGTAATGTTTCGCAAAATCATCATTGATGTACAGTGAAAAGAAGTTTGTCAGTGTTGTTCTCATGTGCCATTCATTGACAGCCATATATATCTTCATTATTTCTGAGCAATATAAGGCTGTGAGCTGGAAGAATCGTTGACATGCTGGGCAGAATGCTTAACAGCATTTTGCCCGTCTTCATGTTCTGAGTTCAAATTCCACCAGGGTTGATTTTGCCTTTCATCCTTTTGGGGTTGATAAATTAAGTACCAGTGAAACATTGGGGTCGATGTAATCGACTAGTCCCCTCTCATAAAATTTAATGTCCTTCCTTGTGCCTTCAGTAGAAAGGATTATTTCTGAGCAATATTCTTTGTTCGTCCGGTAGATGAACTTGCAGTCTCCATATTGCATGTCCTCTTTCATAAATTGAAAATCCTAAAATGGATGCAGCTGCTTCACATGGGCCAATATACCTAACCATTGGATATCGACTAATTTTGTTATCATTTTTTATTTGAACAACAGCTTGGTCATTTCCTTTCAGTGTGTTCTTGATGACATACTTAATTCACCTCACTGAGGCAACAATTTCAATGTTGCAGTGGCATTTGAATGCTCTTAAAAGTGTTTCATTATAAGGTACAACCCATTTGTTGTTGTTTGTTTTTCCAGTCTTATGAGATTCAACTCCTCCCATTGCAACTGATAGTCTCTCTGTTTTTTTTTTTCGTTTTTTGATTAAGACAATAAAGACTAATATCATATTTTAAATAAAATAGTAATTTTTCTCTTTAAGAAAAAGTCAAGTATCCGTGATTCAAGAAATATCTCATAAAAATATAGGAAGAATTTTTTTCAGTACATTCAAAAATTGTTTAATAGATTTAAAGGAAGAAAAAAGAAAGTAAGAAAAAAAAAAAAAAGGATGGACGGCAGTAGCAGCAATGACTCTTTGAAGTGTCAACATTTTCAACTTGGTTTTGTTTTTCTTAAAGGGGGAAATGACTGTTTTATTTGTAATCTTTATCATCTAAATGAAATGACAGGAAAACTTTGAGTTTTAGTATAATATAGATTGTTATATTCATTTTCCATGGCTGGATCTTTTCTGTTAAGCTTCACTTTTTGAAATTTTGAAATGAAGTGAAAATTTTCAAATTTGATATATTGGTGTAAATTTGTAATAATGGAAGTTTTATTGAATAAATTCATGCAAAATGTTGGAACAGGCATGTAATGCAAAAAATTACCAAAAGAAAACAGGAAAAGAAACTTAATGTTGAATTACAAAAAAAAACAAAAAAACTAACTGACCATTTAATTACAAGGAAAACAAAAATCCTGTAGTTCAGTCTATGTAAACATTATATCTCTTGTAGCGAGAACAGTAAATTTACAAAAGTACAAACTGAAGTTCAGTTCAGGTAATAACTGAATCGCTGGAAAAGCAACCGAATCTCCTCTCAATGAAGACTCTAATGTCATAAAATGAAGATGACCATACTAGATTATGGTAGCCCTAGATAACTCTAAAACTATCGGACATTCAGCATTAGATACTGTATGCAACTAGCTACAGGCAAATAACAAAGTGTATTATAATCGAACTAAGTAAAACTGAGTTTAATGAGTAGAGTACTTTTGAAAAGTCACCTGACGTAACATATCAGCACTGAAGGATGCACCGCAATCAGTTGTCCAGAATCTCATTCACGAGGGACCAATGCAAGATGAGTTGAAATAATCATTCCAATTAATAAAGAATCTTAGGAATTCCATTTTCTCTTTCATTTGTCATCTACTTGATGGGCACTGAGGAATTCCTTAAGTGAATCCAGTGGCAGGTATATGTATATGGTTGATGACATCTGGTAGCTGGAGTCCATGCTTATACTTTAATTAGTATACTACCAGCTATATATATATATATATATATATAT
>NC_068992.1:61411605-61413425 GCF_001194135.2 Octopus bimaculoides
CATGGTCAAAATTAATGTGAGTTATTTAGACATTAACAAATTTATTAGAATATTTAGCTGAAGATCAGAATAGAGTATTATTTACTCTTAACTGTGAAACAATTGTACTAAATTAACTAAAGGCAAGTGTTTTTTTTTTTACTCTTCTCTACTGTTCTTTTGTTCTGTGTGTATCAAAAATATCGCTATCAATCTGGAGTAATAATTTGTAGTTTTGAAATCAGTAGTTCTTTGACTGCTATTTCTGAATTCTCAGTATGTTGGAGAAGCAGGTTACTGTCAATCCCTATATATTTATGATTATAAATGTTTTTTACCGAAGAATGTTTTTTCATACTGAGCTACCCGGCAAAATTGTTAATTATTAATTTTATTACTAATTGACGATTCCCTGCCCTGCATATATATATATATATATATATATATATATATATATATAGACATATGTATACATACATATACATATATACATACGGGCATAGGCACACACACTCTAACCTGAAGATCGCAGTAGCATGAAACTTGAGTCACAAGACAAATTCAGTTTTAATTAAAACTATATCCTCAACAACATGTACCAAGCATTCCTTTCACATTCATTTGATATCAAGTAACATTGTGTGTGTGTGTATATATAAACACATTCACATGAGTGTATAAAACTAATATAATGAGTAGATATTTGCTCTTCTAAAGATAGGATCTTATCCTATTGGTGTTATCCCATTTGGTCTTAGGGTTAAAATTTAGTTTATTTGTCTTGGTATTGTGTCATAAAAATATGTAAATATGATATGAAAACCTCTACACACATACACACATTACAATATCAAATTTTTGCCACAGGATAGGAAAGTCTTATATGCCCATTTAATAGACTGTTTTCCTTCGTCATTGCACGGTGACCGCCATAAGCTTTAAGCTTCTAAACAAAATACCATTATTATTATTGACAGGATTGTAAACTCAGTACCATATAAAAACCATTCGCACCAAAAGCATATAGAGAGTTTGCTTACATAAAAACAAATATGAACTATTATAGTTCTTAAATTTGACAGAAATGAAGAGGCTGATTTGCTGGTGTAAAGGTAACACACTTAGTTGCATTAACAAAGGGATGTGGGTTCGACTTCCATGCGGATAGGAAAGCCTTCTTTTTACTGTCGAGGGCTTATATGCCCCCTTACTAGACTATTTTCTTTAGTCATTGCATGGTGATTGCCATAAGCTTTAAGCTTATAGAAAAATATCATTATTATTACTTACTGGATTATAAACTCGGTGTCATATAAAAAAACATTCGCACTGAAAGCATATATATATATATATATATACACTAGCAGCTAAGCCCGGTTTCACCCGGTCAGAGAGCGATGCGAAGAGAGAAACGAAGACATTAAAAAGAGGAAGAAGTGGATACGAAGTGGTGTTTGGGTGATGGATCTTGGTAGAAAAAAAAGAATGTCTTGGTGAGTTAGTAGGGAGAGCAAAGCAAGACTGGACTTACATGGGCTGGCAGGACGATGAAAAAATTGCGGAGTTGAAATTAGAGCAGTTGAAGTTGCCGTTGTTATCATTAGAGTGCCTCTTGGTAGACAACATTCTTTGTCCTTTCCTCAGGTGCACAAATAGAAAGACCCTGGAGACAGCCAACATACAGTTGTGCGTGTGAGAATACTTGATCTGTCAGATTCAAACCAACCGCTTGCACTGATTGTCCCTGCGCCTTGTTGATTGTCATGGGAAAGCAGTTTGATGGGAAATTGCATCTGTTTAAACTTGTAGGTCGTAGCGGAGTGGGTAAGGGACATGGGAGT
>NC_068992.1:61416389-61430844 GCF_001194135.2 Octopus bimaculoides
GTATTTATGCCACATTGACGAACGTGAATGATTGTGTTTACTTGCACGTGTATACGTTTGCGAGAGCGAGAGAGGAAGAGGGGGAGATAGAGAACGGGAGCAATGTGTATGTTGTTGTCACAGATTACGTATGTGTGGTCGTGTGTGTTTTTACGTATCAATGTTATGAAAAATAGGTAAAGAATAATGAGAAGAAAGTTTAATCAATGACGTTGTATGTATCACTTTCTCTCTCTGTTGAGCGCATGTGTAAGAACGCTGTCCCAGGTAGAAGGGAAGAAATATAAAAGTTGCTAGAAACAACAGCCAAATCTCCCTTAAATCACACAAAGTAAACGGAATTTTAAAAATCTAATTACTGCACTGGAAAGTTCAGATCGATGCACGTCCTTAGCAGTCACGGCCCATGTTTCACTGCCATGTAGCATGGCGGTTTGTACATATGCGTCATACAGTCTGCCTTTTACTCTGAGCGAGAGGCCCTTTGTCACCAGCAGAGGTAAGAGCTCTCTGAACTTTGCCCAGGCTATTCTTATTCTAGCTGCTACACTTTCAGTGCACCCTTCCCCGCTACTAACTTGGTCACCTAGGTAGCGGAAGCTATCAACTACTTCTAGTTTTTCTCCCTGGAATGTGGCAAAGGTTGTTTTCTGCACATTTTCAGTGTTTATTGCTCCTGAGCATCTGCCACATACAAAAACTATCTTTCTAGTTAGCCTTCCTTTGATATTCCTGCACCTCTTATGTGTCCATAGCTTATACTGGGTACATCTTATGGAGTTTCTACCTATGCTTTTTCTACAGATCGAGCAGGGCCATCTACCTGAAGGGGTTTGCGTTTTGTCTACCTTCCTACTTATTAGGACTTTCGTTTTAGCTAGGTTGACTCTAAGGTCCTTCAATTCTAGTCCTTGCTGCCACACCTGAAACTTCTCCTCTAGTTCTGATAGTGACTCAGCAATTAGTGCAAGGTCATCAGCATAGAGGAGCTCCCAGGGGCATCCTGTCTTGAATTCCTGTGTTATTGCCTGGAGGACTATGATAAATAGGAAGGGGCTGAGGATTGAACCTTGGTGGACCCCTACCTCTACCCGGAATTCTTCACTGTACTCATTGCAAACCCTCACCTTACTGACAGCGTATATGTATATATGTACATATATATAACTACATATATTAATATACTAATAATATATTAATATACTAATAATATATGCTCCATTTAGAATGACTTAGCCTAAAGATGGGCCAAACTACTGGAAACTGAACACAGTATCAATGCTTACATATATCCATACACACCCAATTCATTCACATAGCCCATGCATCAATTTCAGCCAACTTTAATGTATAGATAATTTTTAAACAAACCCAAAGGCTGTAAATTATGGAGAAGAGCAACAATATAGGTCTTTTTATAATAACTGTAATTATATATTATTTATACTAATAACATATGGTCTCTTTAGAGCAACATATTATTAGTATAAATAATATATAATTACAGTTATTATAAAAAGACCTATATTGTTGCTCTTCTCTGTAATTTACAGCCTTCTAGTTTGTTTTACAATTTTATAATACACACACACATACATAAATTTCTGTTGTTCACCAGAAGTGATAAATTACAGAACTCAATACAAATGTAGGGTATTTTTTAATGCATTATAACTGAAAGGCTCCAATTTCCAATAGTCTGAATTGCTTGTTTCTTATCATCAGCTGCTAAACTGAGCTTGGTTTTCTTTTGAATATTCACTTTCAACATCCATCTACCCATTCCACTCAACAAGGCTTTGGTCAGTCTAAGTCTATAGTAGAAGACATTTTCCCAAGTGCCTTGCATCCACGTGGTTGGAAAGCAAACTTTTATAACCACACAGTCATGCATGTACTTCATATATACATATCCTCTTTGTATTGTTATAGGGTAATGAAATGTTAGAGATATTTTTAGCAGAGGTAATATGTTTCTTTTTGTTGTTATAGTTTTTGCTTTGATTATGAAAATTTCTCTTATTCAGTAAGGCAATCAGATTCTTTGGGGAATAATTAAATAGTTATGTAATGTAATATCTTACCAGTTAGGCTCAACTATAATTTAGTTTAAAATGTCAATAGTAATATTTATTTCAGTACTACTAACAATAATATATATATATTTACTACTACTACTACTACTACTACTACTACTACTACTACTACTACTACTACTACTACTAAAAATGAGGCATGTTCATCTAATTGAAAACAGATACGAACTGTGAACTAAATGGAAACACTTTGGTCCATATTTCTGTTAAACTCTTTGCTATCAACCCACCTATGACCATAATCTGGTTCTATGATGCAAACTTCCAGTTGTATAGGAATCTAAATTAAAGCCTTCCATCAAAATTTCATGTTATTTTTTGTTCCAAACATTAGTTTAATGATAACAAAGTTCTTTTATTAAATTCTTGATATGGTAATGAAAGAATTAAACATGACACCAAATGGTTTTTCTTGTGGAGCAGTCTAAGAGGTGAAATGGTTAATGCTTGTTCTGAGCTGCAATTTTTGAACCCATAGGAATTTGGATAATTATGGTAGTGATGCTCATTTTACATCCATCATATAGTGTTAAGAAACAGAAATTAAAAACACTCCCAATCACATGCATGTATCTCCCACTTACACTCACAATGGGATTCTCTCAGTTTCCATCTGCTAGATCCACTCACAAGACTTGGGCGCTCTATTCCAATTTCTTTTATATTCCTCTTGATGCCTTCTGATACTGTTCCCAAGGACCCAACAATAATTGGCACTATCTTCACCTTCTTCATTTTCCATAGCCAGGCTATTTTGTATTTAAGAAGATTGTACCTATTTTTTTGTCTTCCTTCTTGACTATTCGTGGTTCAAAGGGGCACGCAACATCAACTATACAGCACATGTGGTGCACCTCCTCCACCACCACTAGGTCTGGTCTGTTATGCTCCAGCACCTGATCTGTTTGGATTGGGAAATTCCAGAGGATTTTGCTAGTCTCTGAGGAAACAAGTTGATTACATCGACTGCAGTGTTCAACGACACTTATTTTATCAACCCCAAAAGGATGAAAGCAAAGTCGACCGCAGCAGAATTTGAACTCAGAACATAGTCATAGAAAATATCGCCTGCTTGCTGCCTTTTTGTGGGACTACATTTTTAATTAAATATTTTACTGATTTCTTCCTTAGGTGTCCGTCTGGAGATAAAAGGGGAAGCTTATGTCCATTGGAGTGAAACTGAGACTACTGGAACTGGTGAAAACTCAACCACCACAACGCTACATTACTCAGCTAGTGAGAAGTATTTTAGTTATACTATCATCCTCTATGGCTCAGGTAAATTTCCATTATGTGAAACTATGTACATGTTGATCCATGCACACACACACGTACACATGTGTACACACACATACACACTCACATATAATGTGCACATGCAGACGCACATAAACCTTTCACTTTTGCAAACCTCTCCCATATTATTTCATCATAAAAAAATATTTTGTTGTTATTTAGCCACAGGTCAGTCTTCAGTAAACAAATCTATAATAAAAAGCATTCCAGCCATGACTGTCTTATCATTTTTTTTTTTCAGAAATAGTACATCTAAGACTATATCTACATTGTCAAGTATGTCATTCCTTTTTTTAGACAGTAGGATATGATTTAAATGAGATTTGGTTGTCATTTCTTGAAAATTGACCGACCACATAGAGGGTTTCTTATTAACTCATATAAGAATATTTTTTTTATTCTTGGTGTAAAAAGGTGTTTGGTTATAACCACTAAAGTGAACATAACTGTTAATACCTGAAGGATTAAGATTTTTGTGTTGTTAAGTATTATTCCCTGAAGAAATACCATTGTTCAAAACATAAAGCCAGTTTTTATTTTTGTAGTTTCCTGTTCTGTTCAGCATAAAACTAATATTGATTTTAAATTTTAGCATAAGTCTTGCAAGTTTGACTGAGTGGTCAAATCAATTGCATCAACCCCAGTACACAACTGTTTATTATTTTATTGACCCCAAAATGATAAAAGGCAAAGTCAACCTTGGTGGAATTTGAACTCTGGATATAAAGACAGATTAAATACTTATTTCTTTATTGCCCACAAGGGGCTAAACATAGAGGGGACAAACAAGGACAGACAAAGGGATTAAATCGATTACATCTACCCCAGTGCATAACTGGTACTTTATTTATTGACCCCCGAAAGGATGAAAGGCAAAGTTGACCTCGGTGGAATTTGAACTCAGAACGTAACAGCAGACGAAATACCGTTAAGCATTTCACCCAGTGTGCTAACGTTTCTGCCAGCTCACAGATTAAGCTGGCTTGCCATCTTAAGCAATAACTTTAATATTAGTTTCACATTTTGGCACAAGGCCAGCAATTTGTAGGGAGGGGGTTAAACTGATTACACCAACCTCACTGCACAACTGGTACTTATTTTATCGATCCCAAAAGGACGAGAGGTAAAGTCAAACTCAGGTCGTAAAGACAGATTAAATGTTGCTAAGCATTTTGCCTGGTTACGAATGATTCTGCCAACTCACCACTTTAAGCAATAACAATAATATTACAAATTGATCCCAAGTAATTACACAGCCATTCCTACACCTATATACACATACATATCTATGCATTCTGTAAATAATAAACCTTAACCCTTTAGTGTTTAAACCAGCTATATCCGGCCCGGATATTCTACTCATTTTATGCTCAAACTGTCCAGAACCAGCATCTCACACCTACCCTGCAATGCCATTCTAAAAATAAACAATTACATCTTTCAAATCTTGAAGCTACAAGATAATACCAGATTAATTTTTAAAAATGTAAATGAATAAGGATTACTTTTGACATATTAATTTGAATGCTAAAGGGTTAAGCTTATATGCATTCACTTTGCTTTGGTTAGAGAAAATAATCTAATATTGGGGCATATAAGCCCTCAATGGAATAAGATGAGTATTAGTGCATGTGGTAAACCAATATAAAAGGTCTGGATTCAATTCCCATGCTTACTAGTACCCATTTTGTTCTGTCAAGGGCTTATGTGCCCCTGTATCAGACTATTTTCTAAAGCTTATTTATGGTGAATGTATAAACGCTTGAAGCTTACAATTATTATTTACAGAATTTTCACTTGTGATTGTGCCTTCACTTATTGCATATTTATTCATATCCATAGATGCACTCATCATCATCATCTAATGTCTGTTTTTCCATACAGGCATAGGCTGGACAGTTTAACAGGAGCTATCCCGCTGAGCAGCTGCTTGGGCTCCATTTCTGTGTTTTGGCATGGTTTCTATAGCTGGATGCCCTTCCTAATGCCAACTACTTTACAGAATGTACTGGGTGCTGCTATGCAGTACCAGCATGGGTGCTGTTACATGGCACTGTTACAGCTGTGCACTTTATGTGACACCAGCACCCAACATGGTACCAATATAAATATTTTCTTCATTATGCATACATATTGTTCATGTAGGTCCAGTTATGGGAGCTAATCAAGTGATATTGAATGGCGGAGAGCATCACTATCCTTTTGAGTTTATACTTCCGTACAATATTCCATCGTCATATGAAGGAGGAACCGGATATGTAAGATACTACGTAAAAGCTATTATGGATAAGCCTTGGAAATTTGATCATAAGTGCAAAATTCCGTTCACTGTAATTTCTGTTTTGGATCTAAACCAGACACCAAATGCATTGGTAAGTACTCATCATCATCATCATCATCATCATCATCATCATCATCATCACCATCATCATTGACATCATTATCATTACCATTATCATCATTGTCAACAACAGCAGCAGCAGCAGAAGCAGCAGCTTATCATCATGATAATGATCATCAGCATCACCATCATTGTCACCACCATCATCTTCATTGTCATCACAATTGTCATCATTATCATTAACAACACCATCACCTTTGTCTTCATTGTCATCATCATTACCCCACCACCATCTCCATCATCATTGCCATCACCATCTTCTCTTTCTTCTATGCTTCCTCCTTTGCCTCTCCCTCGTCTACATTCTTCTTGACTGCCTCCTCTGCCTCTGTTGATACCTCCACTGCCTCAACCCCTTCCTCTTTTTCTGCTTGTTCCCCTTTCTCCTCCCCTCCTCTTTCCCCATCATTTCCTCTTTTTCTCCTCTTCTGTCTCATCAGAATGTGAAGAGCTGAAACAAATACCACAAGGCATTTTGTCCAATGCCTGTTCAGTACCTAAAATAATGCTTTCTGATTTGGGAACAAGATCAGCAGTTTCTGGCAGAGGGGTTCCTGGTGGCTGGTTCTTCATTTTATTAACCCTAGACAAATGAAAAGCAAAGTTTATCCTTCAACTTAGAATGTAAAGTATCATGAAATACTGCAAGATATTCTTTCCAATGCTCTAGTTTGCCACTTTCATCATCATCGTCATCATCATCACCATTATAATAATAATAGTAATAATAATAATGATAATAATAATCCTTTCTATTATAGGCACAGGACCTGAAGTTTTGGGAGAGGGGACTAGTTGATTACATTGACCCCAGAATTTCACTAGTACTTAGTTTATCGGCCCCAAAAGGATGAAAGGCTAAGTCGACCTTGGCAGAGTTTGAACTCAGAGCATTGTGACGGACTTAATACTGCTATGCATTTTGTCTGGCGTGTTAATGATTCTGCCAGCTCACTGCGTTAACAACAGCAACAACAGCAACAATAATAATCTTGACAATCCTTTGTATTTTGGGCACAAGGCTTGCAATTTTTGTTTGTAGTGGTTGTAGTTGATAAGATTGTCCTTAGTGCTAAATTTGTTCTTATTTCATGAACCCTGAAAGGCTGAAAGCAAAGTTGACCATGGCAGAATTTGAACACAGAACATAAAGAGCTGGAATAGACACTGCTAATCAATTTGTTTGATGCAGCAATGGTTCTGACAGCTTCTGCTATAATCAGTAATTATAATGATAAAGATTTCTAACTAAAAACACAAGGCTACAAATTTCTTTTTTAGAGAATGGGGAAAGAAAAGCTTTGATTTCTCTACTGTTACTTATTTTATATGAAAGCAGGGAAAGAAAAAGTTGGTTCAAGCAGTTAGACCTAGTATCATGCAAAAGTATGACAAGACATTAGATGATACCTTGAAGAATTTAGTCTCAATGTTTTTCTTCATCTACCCATGGGCATGGTAGTAAGATGTTTGCTTCCCAAACATGAGGTTTCAAGTTCAGTCCTACTGTGTAACACCTTGGGCAAGCTTCTTCTGCAATAGCTATAACCCTGGGTTAATGAAAGCCATGTTAATGAACATAGATAGAAATTGAAAGAAGCCTGTAATATATACATACAAACATGTGTGTGTTTTTGTGCATGTGTGTGTGTACCTTTTTCCTTGCATCTGTCCTCACCGCATCACTTGGCAATTGGTGTTAATTAGTTTACGTCTCCATAACTTAGCTGTTCAGCAAAAGTGATCGATAAAATAAGTACTAGACTTAAAAAGATAAATATTAGGGTCAATTTGTTTGACTAAACACTTCAAGGCAGTGCTCCAGCATGATTGCAGTCTAATGACTGAAACAAGCAGAAGATGAAACATACCAAATATGATTTTAATTCCAAACTTATGAAAACAAGACATTTGTACTACAGAGCCAGGGGTGGTTTCAGCTGGGTTGGTATCGAAAGGGTTAATTTGATCCCAGAACACGAAGACAGATGAAATGCCACTAAGCATTTCACCTGACGTGCTAACGAGTCTACCAGGTCTCTGCCTTAAAGATGAAACATATTGAATCTAGTTACCTATTTGTTTTTCTCCTTTCTCTTTGATTTTTTTTGTTTATTATTTTTTTTTTCAGCAACCAATCCACCAACAAGGAACCAAGCATTTCTGCTGTTGTTGCTGCAAGTCTGGACCATTGAGTGCTCTGGTGAATTTATATCGGACAGGTTACGTAAGTGGCGAGCAAATTTTAATCAATGCTGAAATATGTAACATGTCAAACCGAGATATAACCAGTTCAAAAGCATCACTAGACATGGTGAGTAAACAGTTTTATCAGCTTCACCTTATTTTATATCTGTATGTGTCAGTGCATGTGTGTATGTGTGCATGTGTGGTGTTTGTGTCAGGTTAAAGTGATCATCAAATGACATCACATGATATTATACATTACCCCTAGGTGAAGGTGTTTGTGTGCTAAAGAAGTTCACTTCCCAACCACATGGTTCTGGGTTCATTCCCACTGCATGGAGCCTTGAGCAAGTGTCATCTGCTATAGCCTTAAGCTGACCAAAGCCTTGTGAGTGTATTTGGTATATGGAAACTGATATATATATATAAAGGACTCTCTCAGAGTGAAATGTAGATTGTATGATGCTTGTGTACAAATGGCCATACTCTCTGATAGTGAGACATGGGCTCTGAATGCAGAGGACATGCATAGACTGGAGAGGAATGAAGGTTGTATGATCCACTGGATATGCAACCTCAGTGTACATGAATGACAAAGTGCAACTGTGGTGAGAGAAAAGTTGGGCATAAGAGAAATTAAATGTGGCATGCAGGAGAGGAGAATGCTTTGGTTTGGACATGTGATGCATATGACTGAAAACAGCTGTATAAAGAAGTGCTGGTCACTGAAAGTGGATGGTACCTGTGGAATAGAGTGACCCAAGAAGACAGGAGTGAGGACTGATTTGAGGGTATTGTGGCTCATGGAGAAAATGACAATGGACCGAGATACGAAGTTCGAGAGAAGATCTCAGTAAAACTGAGTTCTAGAAGAATTGTTCCCACCTGCATGCAAGAAACTAAACTACATCTCTTAAACTGCGTTTTTTCCTTCCTCAAATTTCCTCTGGGTAACTCTGTATCCCCTCTACAGCAACACATCTGTTTCTTCCCTCATTCTTGGTCACTCTAATCTTTCTCTTGTTCTTCCCTCTGGCTAGGTAACCAAGTATCTCCTTTACATCAACACACCTGTCTTTGTCCTCTTTCTTGCTACCTCTCTCTCTCTCTCTCTTTCTGAGGCTGGGTAACCATGTACCTCCTCTATAGCAAGACACCTGTTTCTGCTTCTCTATCTCTCTATCACCCACTAACATTTCATCATCTGATACAAGATCACTTCCTCCAATGCCTCCTCCCCTCTCAAAATTCCTTCTTTCAGTTTCCATTTACCAAACCAACTCACAAGGTTTTGGTTGGCCCAAGGCTATAGTAGAAGACACTTGCACAAGGTACCTGACAGTGGGACTGAACCTGAAACTATGTGCTTGGGAAGCAAACTTCTTACCACACAACCACGCCTGCACATTATATATCCCAAATAATTATCATATTGATTATCTTATTAATTAAGATATTAATTATCATTTTAAAATGTTGTATCTTTCTTACCCTTTGCAGGTTATTTCTTTTCATGCAGCGACTAAAACAAAAACTGAGCGTAAAAATGTCACATCCGTGATGCAAGGAGGTATTCAGCCTGGGGAAAGTGACTATTGGAACCAAGTAGCTCTTCATATCCCACCATTGCCACCATCCCATCTGATGTACTGTAACATTATTGACATTGAATATATATTGACGGTAAGTGTTTCAATTAATTATTGGTTATATATTAAGGATCATCAACTTTGTTGTTGTCCTTGTTGTCATTTTCATCATTATCACCATCACCACCACTGTCGTCATACATCATCACCATCATCATTATTATCACCATTTTTGCTATCAACGACATCATCAGCATTGTCTTTACCATCAACATCATCATCTCTATCATCACCATGATAACACTTCCGATTAGTTAAGATCAAAAGCTGTGAGAGCCACTGCCTGGTACTGCATCAGGGCGTTTATTATTATTATTATTATCATTATCATTATTATTATCATTATTATTATTATTATTATTATTATTATTATTATCATTATTATTGTTCAGTAGTTTTATTTTTATAGCGTGCTTTCACTTCACTACCGAGCACAGCTCTGTACGCCTTGGGTATGTGCTGTAGTTTGCTGTGGTGCTCTTATGTTTACTGTATTGAAAGTGTTTTGCGTAGAATGTGTGCAGTACCCAGTAGTGCAATTTTCTGTATGTTATATATATTTGTAAGTCCTGGTGTTTTTGTTATGTATTTGTCTGAATATTTTTTTTATTATACCTAAGGCACCTACTATGATAGGAATTGTTTCTGTTTTTAGACTCCACATTCGAGTTATCTCTATTTCCAGGTCTTTGTATTTTGAAAGTTTTTCCATTTCTTTTAGAGAAACGTTGTCATCTGCTGGTATTGATACATCAATTAGAAAGCATTATCATTATTATTATTATCATTATTATTATTATTATTATTATTATTATTATTATTATTATTATTATTATTATTATTTTTATTATTAT
Organism: Octopus bimaculoides; assembly: GCF_001194135.2. Taxonomy (NCBI): domain Eukaryota; kingdom Metazoa; phylum Mollusca; class Cephalopoda; order Octopoda; family Octopodidae; genus Octopus; species Octopus bimaculoides. The sequence continues at coordinate 61,426,873 of NC_068992.1, forward strand.
TATTATTATTATTATTATTATTATTATTATTATTATTATTGCTCAGCAAGATATCAAATGTCAAAATCTTAGCAAAATGTCATATCTCCAGTATCAAAAGCAAGCAGCTAAGAATTCAGTACAGATATGCAGGACATGAAATGAAAGATGGCATGAAATGAAAGATATGTAGGACATGTTCAAATGAAAGATGACTGCATTCTGAAAATTCTTTTGTGTGGCCAACAAGTAGAGGGACATTGGAGTAAAAGAAAACCCAGCCTTAGGTATAAGGAAGCAATCACTAAAGACTCTACAGTGTCATTTGACAACTTAAGAAAGTCATTGCTTAGACTGATTTGCATGATGTAAAATGTGTCATGATGCATCAGAATAATTTGGTTTGAAGAAGTAGAACAATAAAAAAAATTATATCCTGCATACCACTGACACATTTGCCCAATCCAAGCTGAAATCAAAACTACCAGTGTCCTCATTATGACTTTATAGCAGAAGCCATGCATGGACTCAGATTACATTCACACTCCCATTGCAAATAAATGTAACCTCTTTTATTCTTTTATTTTATAGTTGTTTTCCTTTTTCTCACTTCCTTACTTCTTTCTTTAAATCCTCTCCTTCAAACACTAATATGTTGAAACCAGCAAGGATGATGATGATGATGATGATGATGATGATGATGATGATGATAATGATGACGATCCTCCTCCTCCTCCAAGTGGTAGATTAGCAAAATCATAAGAGTGTCAAAAAAATGCCATTACATTCTTAATCGCATTGCCATGTCAAAGACTTCTGTAAATTGTCTACAGTCCCCAATTTGAAAGCCTTCCAGAAGAGACTACTCAGAACGTCTTCAATATCCAGAATTGTTTCCTGGCCATCTTCCCTCATACCCTTCATTAACCCTCTCTAGAAGAGTCCAGTGGGTGTATGGCAGCCCAGCCTGTCGGATGAAAATGCTGCCAAATATTTTATCCAGTTTGCCAACAATTCCGCAGCTCACCGTCTTAACCCTTTCATTACCGTATTTATTTTGAGATGCTCTGTGCTTCTTTCAATTAATTTTAAATATAACAAAGAATTTAGTAAAATAACTTAGCTATTATTAAGCTAGTGTTAGGAACATAAATTGTGACTAAAATTTGATGGAAGATTTTAATTCAAAATTTATGAAAACAAGACATTTGTACTCAGGGCCAGAGCTAGTTTGGTATCAAAAGGGTTAATTTGATCTCAGAACACGATGACAGATGAAATGTCACTAAGCATTTCACCTGACGTGCCGACGATTCTGCCAGGTCACTGCCTTAATAATAATAATAATCCTTTCTACTATAGGCACAAGGCTTGAAATATTGGGGGAGCGAACTAGTCAATTACATTGACCCCAGTGGTTTATTGGTGCTTCATTTATCTACCCTGAAACAATGAAAGGCAAAGTCGACCTTGGTGGAATTTGAACTCAGAACACATCAATGGGTGAAATACCACTAAACATTTTGTCCAGCATGCTAACGATTCTGTCAGCTTACCACCTTTTTAATTCTGATAATCCTTTCTATTATAGGCACAAGGCCTGAAATTTGTTGGGTGGGGACTAGTTGATTACACCAACCCCAGTGTTTAGTTGGTACTTAATTTAGCGATCCCAAAAGGATGAAAGGCAAAGCTGACCTCGGTGGAATTTGAACCCAGAATGCAGCGATGGCGAAATACCACTAAGCATTTAGTCCAGCATGCTAACAATTCTGCCTGCTCAGCTCGCTACCTTTTAGATTATAATAAACCTTTTTACTGGAATCATAAGACTCAAAATTTGAGGGAAGGGATTAAGTCAATTGCATCAACCCCAATGTGTAACTGGTACTTAATTTATCGATCCCCAAAAGGATGAAAGGCAAAGTCGACTCTGGCAGCACTTGGACTCAGAATGTGAAGACAGACGAAATATCACTAAGCATTTTGCCTGGCGTGCTAACGATTCTGTCAGCTCGCTGCCTTCTTTTAAATAATAATAATAATAGAAATATGAGAATATTCTTTCTCTTATGTTTTTATCTTTTTTTAATTCTTGTTTTTATTCATTTTTAAAACCAAAGTTTTCTGTGTCAGCGTCGATGGCTGTGTCTTTAAAACTACCAATGGAAATAATTATTGGAACCATTCCATTAGCAACTTACATGCCTCCTGCTCCTTCAGCTGGACTGCCTGCTCCAAGCCAGTATAATGCTGGGGGATATGCAACCCAGTATGGGTCTCTTTTACCCAAGACGTCTTATCCAGAACCCAGTGCAACACCCATAGGCACTGGTGCCAGTTCCAGTAAGTATTTCTTGCATTTTATAATCTTTTATCTTTTACCTGCTTCACTCATTCGACTGCACAGCTTTGATGCATTTAGTAGAACTCACTGAACTGAGCACTTACCGTATTTTAACGTGTATAAAGAACCTGTATTTGCTTTTCATTGTTTCAGGATAGTACTATAGATTTTAATAAATTACTTAATTTCTCAAACCTCAAATCTCCATGACTTAAAACATCACAAGCCTCAGGCCAACACCCAATGGGTTGTAATGTCCTATTGGGTGAGTTGCTATCCATTCATCAAGCAATGGCATGCACATAAAGCCGCCATCATGAATGACAATCATTTGCCAAATAGTACTTACTTGTGCTCGCTGAGACTGTTAAATCCATAGTTTTATATTAACACGACAGTTCTAGATATCATTTAAAATTGTGAGTAAACACACAAGTGCAAACATTAACACTCTTTTAAAAACCCAGGCTGCATATGGAGGTCATACAACCTATCAGAGACAGCAAGCATGCTCAATAGCCATATATGGCAGTGCAACTCACACTGAAACAGGAATGAATGTAGCATAGCCAAATATGGAAATTCAACTGAGACACCATCTTAGATATTGTCTACAGTTATTTAAATTGATCCTGCATTACTCTTTTTATAGATTTTTGTTTTCTATCAGCATAAAAAAGTCTGCGAATAAAAAGCACATTTCATATCCTGCAAATTTCAAATTGAAAGTGATTCAGTTTGCAGAGGAACATGGAAATAAGACTGTAGCAAGAGAGTTTGGACCTCCTCCTATGGCTGCCATGATTGGACTGTGGAGAAAGCACAAAGATGAACTTTTACAGATGCTAAGGATGAAGAGAGCAGCATGAGGCAAAAAGGAAATGTGGCCAAATTTGGAGGAAGAACTCAAACACTGGGTCAAAAACCAAAGGCAAACTGGTGCGTTTGTTTCAACACAGATCCTCATTGATTAAGGAAGGAGAATTGCTCAGGAGATAAAAAAGAGCAAAGAGGAAGGACAAGAGACAATTGACTTTAAAGGCATGTCCATCTGGTGCTTCCGTTTTATGAAGAGGAATGGTTTCTGCACACAAAAATGAAACGCATTACCTGATAAGTGTGGGTGCACTTATCAAAATTTACCTAATCCCTTACAAAACCATTTTTTTCCAGATTTTAAGCCCCTAAAATTAGTGGGTTCCTTATACATGAGGGTTCCTCATACACGTTAAAATATGGTAATTTTTTAAGCCTGGTACTTACTCTGTTGGTCTAATTTGCTGAACTGCTCAATTACAGATATGTAAACAAACCATGTCACATGGTGGGTGAGGGGACAAACACAGACGCAAAAGCACAAATACCTACCACACACATGCACACACACACACACATATATCTACTTACACACACACACACACACACACACACACACACACATATAAGAAGAGCTTTCACCCAGTTTCTCTCTTCCAAATCCACTCATAAAGCATTGGACAGCCTATAGTCATTTTAGAAGAAATTTGGCCAAGTTGCAGCACAGCAGGACTGAACCTGAAACCACATAGTTTGAAAGCTAGCTTCTTAATCTCACAGCCATGTGTGCCTCAATAGAAAACAAATATAAAGCACTTGACAGATATTCA
>NC_068992.1:61432093-61434726 GCF_001194135.2 Octopus bimaculoides
AACCTATAATCTCATTTCTGTAATCTTTTGCAGTTCCTTCAGCTCCTCCAGCATATGAAGAATGTGTCTTTGGCAAAGTGAACATCTCAGATGAAGGGGATGACAAATACACACAAGGGGAACTGAACTTTGCTCCTGCTTATCCTTACTATAATTTCCCCTCGGCACCACCGTTACCAGAACAGCCGACAGACAAAGCATGAATGGAACTGTATCATTAGAATTCTTACCAAAGAAGAATATTTCCTGATGAAGACAATTTCTTATTCAGTTTGAATGCTTTGTTACCATTTCACTTGTTAATGTGTCTATATGTTAGCGTGTGTGTGTGTGTGTGTACATACGCATGTGTTTATGCATGCATGCATGTGTGTGTATTTGTCAATGTCTGATTTCTTATAAACAAGCAATATTGTCTTATTTCTGCATACATGTGTGTGTCATTGTCAATATGTATAAATATACATGTGTATATGAATATGTGCATTTGTATTAAAATATGTGAGTGTGTGTGTGCATGTGAAGTCTAAAGGTTTCGCTTCCTGAGAAAGACTATGGGTAGACCCTGTCTCCTCAGAAAAATTGTTAATAAAAATATTTTTTAAATCTTTACTCCATTCTGGTGTAAAATCATCCTCGCTGTCACCGTTGCTGCTTTCAGAATCGCTGCTATCAGTTTCAGATACAGAAATATCTGATTCATTATCGTTCACCACGTGCTTTTGTAGCTCATTCATTCTTTTCTTCGATATCTCCATATCTTCTGTTGAAAAACCTTTAAATTCAGAATCACTGCTTGATAGCATGAAACTCCTCTCCATCTTCAAAGTTGAAAAAAATTAACACTGCAAAAAATGTGGAAAACAATCTTCCAAAATTCACTGAGTTCAAATATCATGCCAAACAATGTCAGATACAATAACTCAACTGTTTGCAAAGTGAAATCAGGTGTTTTAATGAATGTACTAACGAGATTTGGGTTCAAATATACATTTAAATAACAATGGGTACTCTCGTCTGGCTACGGCTGGGTTGATCTTATGAACCAAAACATTTTTCGGCTGGCTACGGCCAGGTTAGTAATGAAAGGGTTAAAGGAACCAACCAACCACATCTTTGAACTTAACCAAAACAAATGACATCCAAAATTTACGACCAATCAGAACTTGAGGAATGAAAAACAAGGAATGAAAACATTTGATAAACAATGATGTCACCAAGAAGTCAACCAACCAGAATGCTGGACTTTGCCAAAACAAAGATATTTGACCAAAACTTTCACAAGAAAAATAAATGATGTTATGAAATTTACAACCAATCAAAATTTGATCCTTTACTGTAAATATATATATATATATCCAAAGCAATTTCCACTTAAAACATTTTAAACTCTAACCAGCAAGCAGTAAGGCAGAACTTCATGTACTATGACAGCAAGTGACAAAGAACTTCATGCACTATGACAGAAGTTGTAAAAAAGCATTTTTCTTTCTCTCCATCTTTTTCTCTTTTTATTTCTTTTTATAAAACCTCAATATGGCTGAACTTAAAATCATATATATATATTTGTTATGATCTTCATTGAACATTTAAAATTATATTACTGTCTATGTCTGTGAAACTCATTGAAATTTCTCTGAACATTTGAACATTTGATCGATTAAGCCTGCTTTTCCAAATTTTCCCTTTTAAATTTAAAGGCACCTAAATCCCTTACTAAACTATTTTTTTACCATTGATAAACAAAGAGTTGAAACCGGTTTGGAATTTGAATAAACCTATTACACAATTTTAAAATGACTACAAGTTTTGAGATTCAGGTGCATTTTCAAACCCCAAAACAAATTCTCCCATATTCTTTCCTGTGTGAGGAAACTAAAAGAAGCTTGTTTATGTATGTGAGTGTGTGCATGTGTGTGTGTGTGTGTGTGTGTGTGTGTATAGGTGTGTGTTTGTGTCTCGACAACTGGTGTTGATTTGTTTACATCTCTGTAACTTAGTAGTTCATCAAAAGACACCAAGAAAATAAGTAGCAGGCTTAAAATATAAGTACTAGGGTTGATTTATTTGACTAAAACTCTTCAAGGCATTACCCCTGCATGGCAACAGTCTAATGACAGAAAAATGTAAAAGAGTGAAAGAATATATATATGTGTATACCTATATATGTTATTTAGTGAAAAATTCAGGTCTCCACAAAGTGATTTATAGTAATACCAAAAAGGAAAATGCTCTGAAATTTTTTATACTAAAACATGTTTATGTAACAAACTAGTTTAAGTTGTCTAAGTTATTTATAAGTAAGTAGATTAGTGATGATTATGGTAGCATGAAATAATAACATAATCACTTATTACCTAATCAGAGATAACTTAGAAAAGTGAATCTGGTTGATTTTATAAACATTTTGTTGCATAAATATTCTTTAAGATAAAAAATCAGTGCATTTTCCCTTTTTATTTTTACTAAAATCATATATATGAGAGAGAGAGAGAGAGATAGAGAGAGAGAAAGAGTGAGACAGATGTTAAATGATGATGATGGTATATATATGTACATATATATATATATATATATGTATGTATTTATAGATATATGTGTGTATATATATATATATATATATATATATATAT
>NC_068992.1:61435200-61441327 GCF_001194135.2 Octopus bimaculoides
TATATATATATATATATATATATATATATATATGTATGTATGTATGTATGTATGTATATATATATATATATATATATATATATATATGTTTGTATGTAGGTATGTTGCTTAGTGGTTAGGGTATTCGACTCATGATCATAAGGTGATGAGTTCAACTCCCACTGGTACGTCATGTCCTTGAGCAAGTCACTTTATTTCATGTTGGTCCAGTTCACTCAGCTGGCAAAAATAAGTAGTACCTGCATTTCAAAGGGCCAGCCTTATCACATTCTGTGCCACGCTGAATCTCTCTGAGAACTATGTTAAGGGTATGCGTGTCTGTGGAGTGCTCAGCCACTTGTATGTTAATTTCACAAGTAAGCAGTTCCATTGATTGGATCAACTAGAACCCTCATCGTCATAACCAATGGAGTGCCAGTAATACACAAACACAGATACATACATATTTTTATGAGTACATGCACACATTTATGCATACACATGTGCATGTGCAAACATGTCTTTGTGTGTGTGTATGTGTAAAATGTTGACTGGAGATCCATAATATTATCCATAAACACATCAATTAATCATCTTGGATTGGATTTTGTTAAAAATAGTTTTTTTTTTCTTTCTTTTACATTTGGTGGATAGATCCAGACTTGTTTGACATTTACCTGACATCTGTAACATAAATGCCCACTAATAGAAATGCTGCTAAAATGCCAAATGTCCCAAGAAAAGAAAAGCCTGTTGATGCCATTAAGGCAATGTCACTGTCTCAAATACGTAAATAAATAAATAAATTATTAAATAAATAAATAAAGTAAAGATTTTTAGTTCTTGGTATTGTTGTTGTTAAATTAATAAATATATCCATATAAATTTTTTTAAAGAAATTAATGATATGCAAACTGTGAATAAAAAATAAGTACTGGGATTGATTTGTTTGAATAAAACCCTTCAAGGCAGTACCCCAGCATGGTCACAGTTCAATAACTAAAACAATTAAAAGATAATATATGAACAATTTCATTATTTCTGGCAGGCACTGCATTTTTGGCAGGCACTGCACAAGTTTTCCCAAATAAACCCTATAATTTATGACAGCTCCTACACTAGCTTCCGAAACGAACCCCACCATTTTAGGCAGATACTGCAGTAGTTTTCCAAATAATTTTCCCATTATTTTTCACAGGAACTAAACAAGTTTCCCAATAATATCAAATATTTTGTGTTGTAGCTTTTGCAGATTTACAATTTGTATACTATTAATTTCTTTAAAAAAATTTATATGGGTATATTTATTAATTTAACAATACCAAGAACTAAAAATCTTTACTTTATTTATTTATTTAATAATTTATTTACTTATTTGAGACAGTGACATTGCCTTAATGGTATCAACAGGCTTTTCTTTTCTTGGGACATTTGGCATTTTGATCAATTCCTTGTGATATCTGAAGAAGGAATTTTTATATTCTGAGTGGTTGGCATTAGCAAGGGCATCCAGCTGTAGAAACTCTGCCAAATTTAGATTGGAACCTGGTGTTACCATCCGGTTTCACCAGTCCTCAGTCAAATCGTCCAACCCATGCTAGCATGGAAAGCGGACGTTAAACGATGATGATGATGATGATGATGAAATATCATTATATCAGACTATAGATAATTAAATTATAACAGTTATTATAGTCCACTCTTCATTGTTGTGCCATTCAAGACGTTATATATATATATATATATATGTATGTATAAATATGTCATGAACTTCCACACAGTTTCTGGCTACCAAATATATCAAATTCACTCACAAGGTTTTTATTTGTCATAGCAACAGTAGAAAACACCTGTCCAAGGAATTGTGCTTTAGGGCTGAACCTGAAATCCTGAAGTTGCAAAGCCAACTTCTTAACCACACAGCCAAATATTCAGAGGTATCTATAGGAGACCTCATCCATATGAACTGGCTATTGGAATAAATACCTAAATCTGTGTAACTATATACTGAGTAATTCTTTGAATAGTAGGTGTAATATGAAGAAGATTGTATTGCTATTTCTAGCATACCAGTAGACTATATAGAGGCTCCTTCATAGGCTTTCTTGATTCATAAATGATTGGCTATAAATCCTGCCAGAGACAACTACTTTGAGTAAAATCAAGCGTTTGTGGGTTTGGTTCTTATATCTTTGAGCTTCCTACTACATTTCATGTGGCACCATTCTACTCGGGTGAAATTGAGTACCAATCAAGTGCTGGGGCAGCTATTTCTTCCTTTAACCATCACAGACTTGTTACTTTACCAGGTGAAGAGTGGAAGCGATGAAAAAATGTCTGTGTCTGCTTGCAACTACACAGGCAGCTACAACATTTAGTGAATGAAGAGTACATACTTCCAAGTCATACTTGCTTGTGAGTGATGGCTGTGGATTGGATTTATTTCAGTTGTGGGTATGTGGTGAGTAGCTTGTTTGCCAACTACATGGTTACAGGTTCAGTCCCACTGATTGGCAACTTGGGCATGCACCTTCTACTTTTGCCACAGGCCAGCCAAAGCCTTGTAAGTGGATTTGGTAGATGGAAACTGACAGAGGCCCATCATACATATTTGTGAATCACTAGTTTATAGGGACTTACACAGACCAACACCAATTGTCAAGCAGCGGTGTGGGACAAAAATACACACATACACAGAGGTAGATACATACATACGTATATATGTATGTGTTTATATATATATATATATATATATATATATATGTGTGTGTATATATATATATATATATATATATATATATATATATATATATATATATATGTATGTATTTACTTCTGTGTGTGTGTGTGCATGCATGTGTGCGTGCATGTGTGTGTATGCATATATATATATATATATATATATATATAATTAAGATTCAGTTGAGTTAGGTACATAAATTGAGGCACCAAGCCAGTTTGGTATAGTCTGCCCAGCTTAGAGTTGGGTGAACAAGAAGCAAATAAATAACAAGGATGTCCAAGAAAGAACGTTTTTTTTTTAAATTGATATTATGTCTTCATTGATCGATTAAATGGAGCTGCTTGAAATGGCTGGAATGCACTGATACCTGGACATTCTTGTTAATTTTTTGTTATTTGTATATAGATATATATACATATATATGAGAAAATGAGATGACAAAGGAATAAATGATTATCTTAAGAACTTCATTAGCTTCCAGCTGTTTCTACTATAAAAGGCAGTGGACTCACCCCTATAGCCTGACTACTGGTGTTGGTTTAAACAGACCAGTAACATATATGTACCAGATTTCAAATGAATAAGTAATGGGGTTGATTTGTTTGACAAAAACCCTTCAAGGCAGTGCTCCAGCATGGCTGCAGTTCAATGACTGGAACAAATAAAAGATAAAAGATGTCTCTCATTATAAGTGACGCTAATTATTAACAATTAAGATTTTTTTTCCACTTTCATTCACTTCCATCTGTGAACAAAACTGGAACTAATATTTAATTCTATGATTCTTCAGTGAGAGAGAGAGAGAGAGATAGAGAGAGAGAGAGAGAGAGACAGACAGACAGACAGACAGACAGTCAGACAGATAGAAAGAAGATGCAGTACCTACACCAGTAAAGGTTGGTAATTTATCCACCAACCCCAAAGAGATGGATGACAATGCTGACTTTGGCAGGATTTGAATTCTGAATTGCTGAGATCTGGGGTGAATTCTGCAAAGCATTTAATCTGAAGCTCTCATGATTCCACCATGATTCCACCAACTCAACACTATTTAAATCCCTGTGCCAATGGTAGGTGTCTTTGTCAATGGCCTCTGCAGACTGACTCAATCAACCGGAATCCAGTTTTATAATAGTAGCCAAGTATTTTATTCTCAAAATGACACCTCCCCTTCTCTTCCTTTTTTACTATTCTTCTTTATCACCCTATTCAACTTGTACTCATGCAATTCAGTTATAGATTAATCAATGATCTTTTACTTATCTCAGTAAATATGACAGAATTGTTTAAAGTGGGTTACACCATAAATAGTTCAAATTGTATGGCATGTGCATTTAGATTTTCTGGGATTTTTGTCTTGATTCATGTACTAACCATTCACCGTATTTGGTAATATGTTAATGCATTTTTTTGCTTTTTTAGCTTCTTATCAATGGTCTTAAATAGAGTTTTAAAGGTTAGAAATTAGCTAATTTGTCAGATAAGAGTAAAATATTTCAAACATATCAACCGCTCGTTTTAATCGTAATTAGTCATAGCTGAGTGAATTTGATCAGCATAGAAGATTGTAAGGGTTTTGAATGCATCACTGTTTTATTTTTTAAAATTGTCATCTCTTTAGAATAAATAATTTCACTGATCCAGTAATGTATTAAAATTAATTTGATCAACTATGTCCTTTTCTATGCAATTGAAAGAAGTTATCTAAGCAAACAAAAATTAAAAACAATTGTTTTTATTAACAGCTTTATTGCAGAGACAGGAATATACTAATTATATTGACTTACCAATTCTGAGTTCATATCTATCACATTGCAAGCATTTTGTGAGACATTTAAATGTATTGAACCATCCAACCCATACCAGCATGGAAAACGGACGTTAAATGATGAGGATGATGATGATGATGATGATGATGATGGTTCAACTAGTTTTCAAAAAACAGGCAGGTATATCAAAACTTCCAAATGATTATGCCAAAAGAATTATAGTTGTAATTATGGACACATGTGTGACTGTGGTTAGGAGGTTTGCTTCCCAACCACATAGTTTCATGTTCAGTTCCCCTGTATGGCACCTACCTTCTGTTGTAGCCCTGGAACAACCAAAACTTTGTGAGTGGATTTGGTTCATGGAAACTGAGAAAAGCCTGTCGAATATGTGTGTGTGTGTGTGTGTGTCTTTGTGTGGAGTGTGTATACGTTTGTGTCTCCTTGTGCTGACAATTATAAAATGAGTATCACTGTCATATAAACAGCACTATTCATTTTCAATATTCTGTGAAAATGTCTGGCCATGGGGAAATATTACCTTGCTGGGAAATGGGTGAGGGTTGATGACAGGAAGGGCATCAGGCTGTAAAAAGATCAGCTTCAGTAAACTCTGTCTGATCCATGCAAGTGTATAAAAGTGGATGTTAAAATGATGTTGATGAATTACAACATTAAACAGAAAAGCATTACTGGTGAGAATAATGGTAGACTTGATTACCTGCAACTGACTGGCATTCTACCTAAGGAAAGTTGCATCTAGCATCTGTTTATCATCACAAAATTCAGAGCTAAGTCATGCGTTTATGAAATCTTTCCTGAACTTTAACACTTTAGCATTCAGGTTACTCTGTCAAATGTGTATCTTTTTATTCACATTGGTTTGAATTAATCATGCATCACCTTGTAAGTTTGAGATGTTAATGATGTGATTGTTTGTTTTTAGAGTGACATTGTAGGGTAGGTGTGAGAAGCTAGATGTAACTGGTTTGGGTATAAAGCAGGTAGAAAATTTGGGCCAGATGTAACTTGTTCAAATGGTAAAGGGTTTAAATCTGTGTGAATTATAGGTGCTGAACACAGCTTTATTATTGTTGAGCATATGTTTGCTTTAAAGTCGATCATAGTTAAATTTTAGCATTTTATCTTAAATGTATATCAGTAACATTTTGTAAATTTCATAATGAATACAATAATTATTTTACTATATTCTTTCAAAATCTTGATTCTTTTAGAAATTAACTGTCAAACTATCCAATCCATGCCAGCTTGGTAAAAGGGGTACTAAATGATGATGACGATATATATATGTGTGTTTATCAGCCTTGGCAATATACTGTGCTTGTGTTGACCTGTCAAGCCAAGTGAGACCGTAGTCTTGACCGATGCCTGTGTCAGGTCACTGGCACCCATGTTAGTGGTACATAAAATGTACCCATTATACTCTTGGAGTTGTTAGCATTAGGAAGGGCATCCAGCTGTAGAAATCTTGCCAAATCAGATTGGAACCTGGTGCAGCCCCAGCTTACCAGTTTTCTGTCAAACCATCCAACCCATGCCAACATGGAATGCGGACGTTAAACGATGATGATAATATATATATATACATATATATATATATATATATATATATATA
>NC_068992.1:61441445-61450530 GCF_001194135.2 Octopus bimaculoides
TATATATAGCATCATCGTTTAACGTCTATTTTCCATGCTTGCATGGTTTGGACAGTTTGACAGGGGCAGGTCAACTGGGGAGCTGTTCAGACTTCAATTGTCTGTTGGGGCATAGTTTCTATGGCTGGATACCTTTCCTAATACCAGCCAGTTTACAGAGTGTGCTGGGTGCTTTTCATGTGCCACTGGCATGGGTGCATTTATGTCACACTGGCATGAGTGCATTTTATGTGACACCAGCGCCTGTTAAGGATGAACCTGTATGTATGGTTTTAGGATTTTGATTCTGTTGTGGTCGGTGGGTCTTTTAGTGTACAGCAATGTACTACATATCATAGTCCAGCAGAGTAAAAAGGGTTTGTAGGTGAAAAATAATCAGGAATCACTATATAATATCAATTAAATAAATGCTTAGAAATCATTTAAATGCTAATAACTATGTATTTCTCCCTCTGAGGGAATCTTAACTTGCTAGAAATGGCTATCAAATCTCTCTCAAATTACACTCTACTGTTTTATAAAAGAATACAATGTATAACATGGTCGTGGGTGCATTTAACCAGGGAAATGTACAAGGTGGTTATGGATGGAATGCTTTTAATCACTGGTTGTTCAACTACAATTCACTCGGGGTTAAACAGCAACAAGAATGACAGCAATTTGCTTTGTATCTTGACAAAAATGAATATCATGATTAATTTCAGTTAAGTCGGTGAGCCAGCAGAATTCCTAGCACGCTGGACAAAATTCTTGGTGGCATTTCGCCCATATTCACATTCTGAGTTCAAATTCAGCTGTGGTTGACTTTGCCTTGCATCCTTTCAGGGTAAATAAATAAATAAATAAATAAAAGGGCAATGGGTTTGATGCGATTGACTAGTCCCCTCCAACAAAATTTCAAACTTTGCACCTATAGTAGAAAGGATTATTAGTTACGATTTTGAAGTCTTGTGCCTACATTAGAAACAATTGTTAGTATCTCCTAGAGTGATAGACTGGTAGAACCATCTCAGTGTTGGACCAAAAAGCCTTGTGGTATTTGTTTTGGTTCTTTGTATTCTGAGTCCAAATCCTGCTAAAGTCAACTGTCTTTCATCTTTCAGAGATGATAAAATAAAGTATTGGTCAATGGAGGTGACTAACTCCCTTCCTTCAACACCTCTGGCTTTGTAGCTTAAAAACTATTATTATTAGCATGTCCATATCACTGAAGAAGTACAATGAAGAATTTAGTAAATAACTTTGTCATCATTAATTGGTGTCTGGAATGTAAATTAACATGAAATTTTGATAAGTTCTAATTTAGATCCCTTTATCTCTTTTCTTGCCATATTTCTGTTGAAATGCACTGATTTTTGTGTCAATCAATTTTGAAAATAAAGAATTTGTTAAAATAACTGCTGTTATTTAGCTGGTGTCTGGAAGATAAATTAATATGAAATTTCATTAGTAGGTTTTTATTTAGATAACTTAAACAGTTTTGTTGCCATATTTCTGTTGAAATGCTCTGTTTTGTTTCAATAAATTTTGAAAATAATAAAGAATTTAATAAAATGATTTTGTCATTATTAAGCTGGTACCTGGAACATAAATAATCATGAAATTTCAATGAAAGGTTTTTATTTAGATCACTTTAAAAAGGCAATTTATATAATTGAATTAGGTGTGGTTTCAGGCAGGTTGGCCTCAGACAGGTTAAACAACAATGGTATAGCAAGAGGTTAAATGACTAATCAAGCAATCAGTCATACCAGTCAAGGTGTGATCATCACTACTCACATGACAATCATACCATTGATGGTATGTGTAATCATTGTTCATTCAGGAGTGACCTGGGGCTAAGCAACAACCTCCAAGTGTAAAAATTCAAACACTGCTTGTCTATAAATAAAGAACACCTCATGCACATGCTAACACAGACGCACATACGATACAGTAAAACAAGGCCAAGAGGGCAAACTGCATCTTTTCCTCCTACTTCAGTCTAAACTTTAATATTTAAATAATCTATTTTTAGGACAGCGACCTTGATAAATCTGATCAAGCATAGATTAAACAGAGAAATACTTGACATGGAAATATTTGAAGTTAAAACTGATAGACAGTTCATTTATTTGTTTAAGCACTGATAAATTAACTGTAAAAAAAAAGCAAAAAACAAAAGGAAACTGTATAATACATAAATACATGTGTGTATGTATGTATGTATGTATGCATGTATGTATGTATGTATGTATGAATGTGTGTGTATATATGTATGTATGTATGTATGTATGTATGAATGTGTGTGTATATATGTATGTATGTATGTATGTATGAATGTGTGTGTATATATGTATGTATGCATGTATGTATGTATGTATGTATGTATGTATGTATGAATGTGTGTGTATATATGTATGTATGTATGTATGTATGAATGTGTGTGTATATATGTATGTATGTACGTATGTATGTATGTATGCATGTATGTATACAAGGTGTCCATAAATTACCTTTACAAAAAAAAAAAGTAGGAAAAAAAGAAAATGAAAAATAAGGATAACTCAGCAGAATTTACTGGAAAACATTGGAAATACAGTTTTACCATTGGAAAACTTTCACATGGGCTCCATTTGTTGGAAAGAAGTTGATTGATGAATCTCAGCTTTAACAGATACGATTAACTATGGAACATATGATCATAATTTATGAACAACCTGCATCTATATATATGAATGTGTGTGTGTGTGTGGGGGGGAATGTATATATAGGTTTGCCCCAAAGTTGTAAACATACCTTAAGAGCTGATAACTCATTAAATTTTCATTTCTTTTTTAGATTTAACCCTTTAGAAATAATTAAGGGAACAAAACAAAACTTTCAGCAGAGGAAATTTATCCTAAAGTAGTTCTATTAGAAATTTCTCCTAAAGTAGTTCTCGTGGAAATTTCAAAACAAGCCAAAGAAAGTTTAGGTACAAACAGATCCACCTATGTCACTAGCCATGACTGAAATTACAGATATGTTTAAAGCAGATGGAACTATTTAAAATGTGCACAATAAATGTTCCATAAGTCATTAACATACCCCCAAAAAAGGGTACTGGAAATATATTGCCAGATTTAATGAAAATTTGTGAAGAAAGTGAGTCATGAGACAAAAATTTCAGAATCTAGCATCCTTCATATTTTTAAAGTCTGTCATTGGAAAAATTACATTCCAAGGACTGTCCATGCACTCATGGAAGATGATTTGGGATGAAGATTGGAGTTTTGCAAATGATACTTGACAGGATGGTCACTTTCCAACAAAAATTGTTTGGACTTGATCAAGTTATTTCTGGTACTGATTTACAAGACCAAAGAAATTCTGCTGAGGTCTGAGGGGCCTGCACTCTACATGTTAATCCTCTTTGATATCAATGCTAAGGGGCCCAGTAAACAGTTATGTCCGAGGGCCCTTAGTTCTCTCAGTCTGCCTTTGATCTTCTGTTTTGATTTCTTCCAAGAATTCTGCTAGTCTTTTACTTGTTTCAGTCACTAGACTGTGGCCATGCTTTTTTACCGAACCGCTAAGTTAGAGGGACGTAAACAAACTAATATAAGTTAAGTAGTGATGGAAGACACGCACATACGTGCGTATGTGCGTACCACACATACACTAGCGTAGCTAGAGGGTGGTAGGGCTGGCACTTTTAGGTCTGTTGTAGGCAATATGTGTTTTTTCTGTGGTCCTGGAGTGGCAAACGGAAGGGCCCCGCCAGGCGGCACACACTTTAGCTACGTTAGTGAATACATACATACGTACATACATACATACATACATGTACGATGGGATTCTTTCAGTTTCCGTCTACCAAATCCACTCACAAACCTTTGTTTGGCCAGTACCTATGGCTAAAGAAACTTACTCAAGGCGCCATGCAGTGAGACTGAACCAGGAATCATGTTGTTGGAAAGCAAACTTCTTAATAGCCACACATATTTCCATAACAACTGAAATCGGTTCAATGACAACATTCAGTCTCGATGTACATCTTTTTTTTTTTTTTATTTAACATTCTTTTTACTTTTTCATGCTAGCATGGATTGGCAGGGGATTTGTATGTGGTAATATTTTATGACTGGCTGCTCTTCCTAACACCAACCCTTTGCTGTTTTTCAAGCGTAGCAGTTCTTTTTATTCCACTCGTTTTCAAAAATGTAGTGACCGGTCGTAATGTCAACAAAGAGTTATAAATATTACATAATTGCTTTACTCAGTGAATATACACACGTCTTGTTGTATATTCACTGTTGTAAAAACATGAGCAGGCTGAGATTTCCAGTGCCTCAACGTTTTGAGAAAGAAATGCTGGGTATGATAGAGATGAATGCATGGTTTATAGGAGTGGACACTTACAAGAGTGGGGCGAGAAAGAGGGAAAGGGGGTAGGAAAGCCATTTCATTGTCATTTCATTTATATTCATAATTCATTCATTATACGTTTTTATGTACCCCATGTATTGTTTGGTCTGTCCTTGTGGTGTCCCCTCTTTATAAAGGTCATGAGCCTAAATAAAAGAAAAAGAGAAAAAAAAAAAGGAAGAGATAGAGGGAGATAAAGGAATTTAGAACGCCTTAAGTGTAGGGGTGACAAGCAGTGCTGTCTTAATGCGTAGGCACACTGATCAGTTACCTAGGAACCGCGACGAACCTAAGAAACCTTACTCTGACCTATGTATGCTGTAACTTTTTGTCAATGAATGCATTTGGGCCCAGTGCATTGATTTGTCTTGGGGTTCATAATTCTGCTAAGATGGTCCCGGGGATAAGGGGACAGGCATCTCTCTCACATACACATGAAGTAAATTGTTCGTTTTCTCCTACCTATTTATAATTGAGATGCAGCGCGGAATTTTGTCAGTGAACAGGTCGCGGTCTCAAAGCGACGAAATTATTTTGGCAAATTAAATTTAAATGTTTAAGTGAATCTAACAGTTTTTGTGTGTTTTAAATGGCTTATAAACACCTTCCATGCTGCAATTATTTATAATTTCCTTTCGATCTTCGTCGATCACCTCGTTTCTTTCCCTTTTTCTATTGATTTGGCTTATTGTCCTGATCTCGTTTCCTACTAATTCTTTATTAGCCCTCCTTTTGTTAGTAACCTCAGAATCAGTCTTTAAATTTGTAAAACTAAGATGATTATCAATTAATTCAACAATAAAGGATAGTTTTCTTTCGTAATCTGAATGTTTCTCATCACAATAAGTCAAAAGGATATTAAAATTAGTCAAAATGATAATGAGCTTACTGTAAAAAGTGCTAAGATACACTATAACTCGTCAGAAAGGGTTAAAAGTGGGATCAGTAAAACAAACATAAGTCAAATGAAATGTTGAAGAACAAGCGTAATCATGTATCGGCCAGACTATCGGATGTTGTTATACACCGCTGGCTACAATGCGCTTCCAATCCTTTTTTGATTGGGCCATTCTTTTCCATCTTGACCCAAATCATGTGACTGAATCGTCTTCTCATCGCCGTGGAGGGGTGCATTGGCACGTCAAGAGTGGTGTTGATGAATTTCGGAAAAGACAAAATTTTTTAAAGAACGAACTGTCCTGGCAGCTAACAATTGACGCAGGTTGACCAACTCTGATCTAGCAGACCTGTGATCAAAGGATTTTAACCATGACTGTCTTATCTTCTATTTCAGATTTGTATCTTTTAAGACTCCTAGGAGGTTTGGCTGCTATTTTTAGTAGGCCAAGCGACCATTCAGAGCGCCTTTGCTAGCTCGTCTCCAACTTAGTATTAAGTTGACGGCTGCAAATGGTCAAACAAACATAGTGGGAAAAAATGTATATGTCAAAACACGCCTAATTGGATCAATTATTTTGAGGATTTAACAATAAATCTGAAAACCATTCCCATTCTATACAATAAAAAGAAGAAAAATGTCTTATTTCTCATCCTATCAATTGATTGTGTTTCTCTTTACTTTATTTTCTTTTTAAGATGACCTCGGCGAGATGGGAAAAATCCTGTCGAGGTCAACCTTTCCTTTTATCCTTCCGGGGCCGATAAAAATGGAACACCTATCAAGTACTGGGTCAGTGTTCTCGACTGTCGTTTGATAGGGTTGGCCACGGATACCTGGCGGCGGTCCTCCTGGCGGCCGGATTTGGTCCGACCTTCCGAGGCTGGATTAAAGCCATGCACGGTGATATCGAATCAATAGTCCGGGTGAATGGGTTCTTCTCGAACCCCTTCGCGATCGAGCGTTCGGTTCGCCAGGGCTGCCCCCTGTCCCCGGTTCTGTACGTGTTCGCGCTTGAGCCATTGCTGCGGAAATTGAAGGACGTGGGGGTGGACCCGCATGATCTTTGTTACGGAAGGAATGTGACGGCATACGCGGATGACGTTACCATCACCGTGTCTGACGAAGGGCGTCTACCTCGCATAAAAGACGCCATCAAAGGATACGAGACGGTGGCGGGAAAAATCAGTCGGCTTGCAACTCGGCACCTGGAGGGGCAAGTCGATGCCTCCCAACAGCATCGTCGGGCGCTGGACGGAGGGCCCGGTTAAAATGCTCGGGGTCTGGTTTGGACCGGACCTTCAGGTGGAGACGAACTGGAGTGAGGTGGCGGGTAAGGTGACAGCCATAGCCCAGAAGTGGTCTGGGAGTAGGTTATCCTTGTTGGGAAGGGGGGAGGTTGTGCAGATGATCATAGCATCGGTGATAACCTACCACCTAACCGTCGTGCCTTGTCCCGGTTTGTGGTTGAACAAGTTGGAACGGATCCATTTCCACTTTGTGGGGAAGTAAAACTCCACTTGTGAGGCGCTCCATCTGTTGCCAGAAACCGTTAAAGGATGGGCTGGTGATGCCCTGGCTGATGATGCGCAAGCACGCGCTGAGGCTGAGGCATCTTCAGTGCCACCTGGATGGTGAGCAGGTGTGGTCAACGCTTGCCGGACAGGACTTCCCAAAGTGTGAGTCCCTTGTGGACTTAGGAGCATGGATCAGGCGGAGACCCAAGACAGGGGAATGGCAGGTGGAGTGCAAACAAGCACTTTCCCTCTTCTCCCGGGTGAGCAATGCTGACAGCAGGGTTACCACAGCGGATATTTATAAAGGGGTTGGCAGAGCATAAGTCTGACGATGTCCTGGGGAAGACTCTGGGCTTCGATAAGAGGCAGCTAGCCAACCTGTTCGGGAGGACCTTCGGGTCGAGGTTTCTGGATAACTACCAGAAATCCTTGACTTGGCTGTGCTACCGATCGGCTTTACCGGTTCGGGAAAGGTTGTCAAGGCATGGTTATGACACCTCCCCCACGTGTCCGAGGTGCGGGCCTGCCAGTGAAACGGTGACGCATGCCTTCGTACACTGTGAGGAACTGAGGGATTTGATAACCTATGCCGAACAGCTGATGTCGGATACGGAAGGAGTACGACTCTCTACTGAGTCCACGATAAAGATTGCACCGCCTTCTTCTTTCTCCAAAGAAAAGAAGGCAGCATTTCTCTGCGTAGTAACCACATTGAAAGAAACGGTATGGAAGATGCGAATGGAAGGGATTGCGACAGGGCAGTTCATCTCCAGACGAGGGCTGGTGGATTACTTCACCTCTCATCTTGTTTTCAAGATTCGTCTGGAGGGGAGGAACCTGCCGCAAAGAGTGTTCGCAAAAAGATGGAAGGAAATGGTACGAAAGATGAGTATGCAAGGAGCCGTGCTAACACGGCCGGTCCGAGCATAGAAGAACAGAATTACCAAAAAGAAATCAACCGGCGAGTTAGTGCACTAACCCAAAACCCGAAAGAGACAAAAAAATTTTTTAACCTATATTATATTAGATTATTTTACTTCATATCATCTGAATTGTATAAACTCATTTGTATTGAATCATCCGTAAAAGCTTGACTGACTCATATATATGTTCTTGTCTGTCCTTGTTTGTCCCCACTATTTATCTTTGTATTAGGAAAATAAAGAAATACAGTGTTCTCGACTGTATTCTTCCCAAATCTGAGGCTTCGTGTCTCTACATTGGAACCTTATGTTTCTTGTTTGTCTATCTATTTCATTTATCTAGTCTGCTCACCCTTTTAATCGATCGTATTTCCTATCAAGTCTGTCTTTGTCCTGTTATCATAAACTTTGTACCACAACCACTTCAAACTAGAACGAAACTGCTCTTAACAAATTTATAATCTCTCTAACTTGATCAAACCAACGGAGGAATTTTATTAAAATGACGCATATTCCACGCGATCGTCCCCTGTTTTGACCTTGCTTCTCGAATTGTCAAAAATTAAGAACAGAGGAGTGACGTCAGAAACAGTCAATAAACTCAAAAGGAGGCAACTGTAGTATAAAAGAACCGTCGACAGTTCTTCAGTTCCATAGCGTAATAAGTCAGACTACAGAGAAGGTGTTGTCTCACTAAGAAGACCTTTACCCGGCTATTGAACTTCATTGTTTACAGTAAGTTTATTATGTTTGACAAGAACAGCTTTTATTTCTTCTATATTTTATGTCTCTTTACAATGCTTAGTGAGTGTTACATTAATAACTTGGTAAACTTAAAAGTTTTGCCAACAAAACTTTGTAAATTTCATTAACAGTTGGAAAGTTTTTTCTTTTCGTAACAAGTTTAACATTAATGAAGCTCTTGTTAATAATTAGTTGTTTTGTTACTCTTCGGCAATATTTAATGCAGTAGGCATTAAAAGAAGCTGACTTTTAAAAAATCCTGTTTATACTAAAGTTTTAACAAATATATAGATGAATATATAGGTGTATATTTTTATAAATACGATTTAAAAAAAAATATAATTTTGGCATTAAGTCTCCTGTATATTTAATCTATTTATATTATTGCTTACATTTAATTACTCAACTCCCTGGATGGTATGGATTGAACTGCTCTAAACACCGTTAAATATTTTGCCTCTGCCCTACCGTTTCTGTTATCTTATCATTTTTTTTAGATATTTGATTCTATATGTAATAAAAAATATTAACATTCGGGCGAAAGTAAAGGATCTGCACACCGGTGTTTAGGGTTGTTTGTTAATCCGAAAACGGGTGGTGTACTTATTCACCTC
>NC_068992.1:61453181-61455976 GCF_001194135.2 Octopus bimaculoides
GGGGAGCTTGTCACACTTTTTTTCTCTGAAGTGAAACATTTTTGACCATTTTCATTTAATACTAATTTCTTCCTTCAGATGTGTTATATTCTTTCTTTTATATACGCACATATATTTATTATATTGGTACGTCCGTCATTGT
This sequence comes from Octopus bimaculoides, assembly GCF_001194135.2. Lineage (NCBI taxonomy): Eukaryota > Metazoa > Mollusca > Cephalopoda > Octopoda > Octopodidae > Octopus > Octopus bimaculoides. The sequence continues at coordinate 61,453,324 of NC_068992.1, forward strand.
CGACGATGACCAAGGACATCGCGTGGGAGAAGACAGGACAGTGTCCAACTGTTATCAATCAGTTTGATGCGTGCTCGAAGGTTCGGCCGCAAGTCGGAAGAACGCATGCATGTGCGAACCCACACATCCGTTCGCAACACTCTGGTTGGCCTGAGTTTACTGCAGTAGACACTTATCTTAGGTATCACAGTGTGGGACTGAACACGCTTCTAAATGGTGAGGAAGCGAACTTGTTAACAACACAGCCACGCTTGCGCCGGTGATTTTGAGATACTTTTACTAGTTAGTATTTACCGTTTAAGAAAGGACACACTGTGTCAGCAAGAGATAATGATGGGTTTCTCCCTACACTTCTGACAGTTTTTATTAATGTCTCTTATTTTAACGATCATTATTTGTCGTTCACGTCGCTGAGGTTATAGTGTGAAGTATCATTATCATTTTGCTGTAATCTAGCTGCGACATAGTTCGTTTGTGAAGCAAGCGTTCCCTTTCCATCACACACGCACACAGGTATTGCAAAGTTATGCCTCCTATTCCCATACTAACATTTACTAAACACATTTACACGCAATTACACAATACACAGAAAAAGATGTAATCATTGTTATTAAACAAAAGTTAAATCCTTTAGAAAGTGAAAGTTAATTGTCTGAGGATTAAATAACCTTCCAGGGCTATACAGGTGTTCCATATACACTTCAATCGTTGATGGTTAATCTTGACCTTTTAGTTTTTTGTTTTTTTTTTATATAACTTGATTTTTTTTTAAACATTTATTTTATTTATTGTAGGACTTTAATCAGCAAAGATCTAACATGGAACACGAGCAAAGCACCAGTGAAGAGACATCAGCCCAGTTCATGAAGCGTGTTTCATCAATCCCAGTCATTGAAAGTACATGGACTCAACTATCTGTTTATTATAACAAAGCCAAGGAGTACAACACATTGGTGAAGTATGCCTTTGATAAAGCTGAAAGTGGAGCAAAAACTGTTCTGAATACTGCTCAACCAGTTCTGGATAAATATCAAACTCAGAGTAAGTTTGTATTTTATATTATTGACTATGAAAATTATATAGTAATATGGTAAATTGAACAAGGAATAATTTAATGCTTTATGGTGAATCCTCATACCTTCTATGTTAGGAAGCTTGACTGAGAGTCACTGGTTTCTTTACATAAGCATTACACTGTGTACTAAACAAAAACGTGACTTTCAATGAAATGGTTTAAAAGTAGGTACTATATGAAGGAATATGTCTTCAGGGCCTGGGAAAATTGTGGTGGTGCTAGGACTGGGACTCAAATTTTTTTATAGTGGTATATGGAATTGTGAAAATGGTTGTCAATAACGTACTTTTTTCATACTTGGTACAAAGTTATTGGTAGTTTATTTTGTATTAAATAATTGGTAGAATATTAAAGCTAAAGTTGTTTTTTTTTTTTTCCAACTACCAGTGGGGCCTGGGGGTGGGTGGACATATGTTGGGAAACATTGCTCTAATGTAAGGTATGTGGGGTTCTGTGTGATTTCTAATTGTTTTATGTACTTGCAAGGTTATGTGATTAAGGTTGCCTCTAGGCTCTATGGTTTTAGGCTTAGTCCCACTGTCTTCTATAGCCCAGGGCTGAACAAAACCTTGTCAGAGGAATTTTTTTTTTGTTTTTTAAATACATATTCAGCTGTTTTTAAGCTGCATTCTCTTCCTGTTAATAACTCTTATTCTTTTCAAGCTGGGTGCTGTTATCTCAAAGGATTATCAGATGACTTGTCAACAATGTTTTGTATGTAACAGCTGTGTGGTTTAGAGGGTCGCTTTTTGTTTCCAGGTTCAGTCTTGTTGTACAGTGTATCGGACGAATGACTTCTATCATAGCTCTGGTCCAACCGAAGCTTTGTAAGTGGAAACTGAAAGAAGCTTGTCATGAGTGTGATATATGTATATAATGTCTGTTTGTCCGCCACCATTGCTGGCTACTGCTGCTGTTGTGTTTGTCCATGTAACCTAGCAGTTTGGTAAAAGAGACAGGATAAGTATCAGTCGGGGATTCACTTTCACCAAAGAACAGTTGGTCTAAATATTTTTTTGTTTCTATTGGTATCAGGAAGGGATCCAGCTCTAGAAGCCATGCCAAGGCAGCCTTTAGGGCACAACAGTCCTGTGATCCATTGGCTCCTGCTAAACTGTCCAGTCCATTCTTGCATTGAAGACTGACTTCAAATGAAGATTCCTGTGCCCTAACCTGTTGGGATTTAGACTGGCCATATCCAGCTCATTTATTCTGTTCAAACCTACCTGATCTGGATTCTCACCTATTCGCCAATGTCATTCTAAAAATATATACAGTAACACCATCAAAATTTTGAAGCTCAGATAATGTATGATTAATTCAAAACAGTGTAAATAAGCAACACATTTGGCAAAATAATCTGAATGCTAAAAGGTTAACCTCTGCACAATTTTAATACAGATTTTTGTTCTTTCAGTCAATGCTGCTGATAACTTTGCATGCAACCAACTTGATAAACTGGAGGAGAAGTGTCCTGCTATCAAAAAGACTCCTCAGCAAGTAAGTTGATCATTGTGTAAATGATAAAAAGCTAACATTAACATGAGTGTCTCTTTTGTGTGTGTGTGTGTGTGTGTG
>NC_068992.1:61456425-61471103 GCF_001194135.2 Octopus bimaculoides
CAGTGTCAGTCAGTTCTTCTATTCTGCAAGAGAATGCCTGGCCATGGGGAGATATTGCTTTACTTGGGAACGGGTGAGGCTTGGTGACAGGAAGGGCACTTCTCTTTTTTTCTTTTCTTCTTTTGCTTGGGGGGGGGGGGCATGTGGATTGGAATATTTTGAATGGGTTTGGCCCTTCGACTGGGATCATTTAATGGTTCCAATTTTTCGTTCCATTCCTTTAGTTTTTTTCTGGCTGTTAGCTTTTATTATTTAGCTAACTGAATATTATGCATGAGTATTGCTGTGAGCTGAAGGAGCTTGCTCTGCCACAGTTTCAGGTTCGATCCTATTGCATGTCACTTTGAACTATTGGCTTCTATAATAGCATGCATTAGGGTGAACAGTGCCTTAGATGATTGAATTTAGGTAGAACAGAAACTGTGGAGTCTGTGTATATGTGGACTGTAGTTTCACTTTTATCATTTTAACATCCACTTTTCTGAGCTTGCATGGATCACACTTTACTGAAGCCGATTTTTCTATGGCTGGATGCCCTTCCTGTCACCAAGCCTCACCCGTTTCCATGCAGGGTAATATTTTCCCATGGCCAGGCATGCTCTTGCAGAATAAAACTGACTGACACTGCTCTTATGACAACTATTATGCAACGTCACAGCAATGATAAAGACATGTACACATGTAGTGATTGTATGTGTGTGATGGTTTTTTTCAGTTTGTGTATGGTCTGAGGCTTTGTGTATGGTCTGAGGCTTTGTGTATGGTCTGAGGCTTTGTGTATGGTCTGAGGCTATTATGGAAGCTACTTGCCCGAGGTTTCACATAGTGGGATCAAACTTGCCTCTTACCATGCAGCCATGTCTGCATATTAAAAACCAATGTGTTTGTCCCACAATTTGACACTTCCACAAATGGAAATCAATAAAATATCAGATTTAGCTAAATTCAGGGTTTGTGATTGATTAAACCCTTGAAAAGGTAGTGGCCAGCATGGTCACAGATGAGTGACTGAAACCAGTGTAAGAATTTTTTTATCAATAATTTTGTTTTAATGAAACTTTTAGCAGATGTGAGAGAAACTGTTTATTATATATAATGCTATTATGTTATATTATTTTTAACAGATTGTCACTGACAGCAAAGAGATGTGCTCCACTCTAGTGCAGCCTGCAGTTGATAAGGTAAAGTCAGTTTAGCCAAATCTTCCATAACTCTTAATAGTAGAATTTTTCTTATTTATAGTATTGGCTAAACATCTGTTAAATTTATATTGTTAATAACCCTTCTCGTATTGGTTGATACCTGAGACAATACCTGCTGCCTACAAAAACTCTTTGTTTTAAGCCTTTAGCATTCAGTCTACTCTGTGAAATGTGATGCTTGATTTATTTACAATGGTTTGAATTCATTGTGAATTATCTTGTGGCTTTAGGAATTCAATGTGATTATTTGTTTTTCGAATGACATTGTAGAGTAGGTGTGAGAGGTCAAATCTTTCTAGTTTGAACATAAAACAATATTTTGGCTGGTTTAAATGCTAAAGGGTTAAAATGGTCTAAAATTTTCTATGAAAATATAAAATTTTGTTCCAAACACCATGTAAAATTTAGCCTGAATATATGAATGGAAACCATTTGATGATAAAAAAAAATATAGCTAAAAATTTTATTTTTTTATTTTAGTTTTTTAATCTTTAAATTTGATTATTTTAAAGGTCAATACTGTGAAACAATTTGGGGACACAACTGTGGACAACATCAAGTATTTCAGTTCTTTGGAAAACAGCAAGGATTATGGCATGAAACAGGTGCTTCGTGCTTCCAACTACACTTACAGCCAGCTGCAGTGGCTGCTTCAAACTGATTATGGTCAGCAACTGTTGCATCAGGTGGAAGTTTATTTAACCTATTCTGAAGATGCTCTTGATAAATATCTGCCTGCTGCTGACGATTCTGAGGAACCAGGCAAAGGTAACCATAAAAAAACAAATTATTAAATTATGCAAACTGTACAAAAGTGAAGATCTTGAGTTCATTTGATTAAAATTAAGGGTTTCTCCTCCATCTGCTCATTATTATATTACTTAACAAATACACTTAAACATAGCTGTCAGTTAAAGCCATGTTAAATACTATGGAATCTGGTGAAACGACTTCAAGAATGGGTACCAGATCACTTGGCCATGTCACTGAACTAGACTGGTGTCTTGTCCATGGTTGATTTCTCTTGTCTTGCACCATGTCTCTAGAGACCTTTCCTCAATTTATTGTCCAATTATTTTCCATCCTGGCATGAGCTGGATGGTTTGACTGGGGCTGGTGAGGTTAGGAGCCACATTGGGCTCCATTGTCTGTCTTGGCTTGGTGTTAAGTGATGAAATGTGGGTTGGAGGAAGGTCCCTTGGTGAGATCCTTGTAAAGCTTTTGTTTAACCCCTAGATATAGCAGTAAAATGTCCTCATTGTTTTAACATTCACTTTTCCATGCTTGTATGGGTCAGGTGTTTATTAAAGTAGATTTTCTTTGGCAAGATGTCTGTCTTGCCAATCCCCACCTGTTTCCAAGCAAGGTAATATTTTCCTATGGTTAGATACTGTCTTCATGGAAGATAAATGCTACCAGCTGTATAACAACAATGTCAAGACAAGGTGACACCTGCACACACTAACATGCCACTGGCTTCTTTCAGCTTCCATCTACCAAATCTACTCACCAGGTTTTGGTTAACTTGGGGCTATAATAGAAGACACTTGCTGAAGGTGCCATGCAGTAGAACCAAATCTCAGACCATGTACAACACAGGACTTGGAAACAGGTGAGAGCTGACCAAATAAAATCTGCCTTAAGTTTCATCTGGCCTATGCAGACATTGAAAAGTGCATGTTAAAACTGACATCGATGGAAAGATATGCTTGTTTTCTCTCACAACATTTAAAGAAATTTGTTTCCTTGGCAACACAGTTGCTGTAAGAAATTCCTTAGGTCTCTGTCTGAAATTGTTTTCAATCTCCAGGGGCTGGAAACTTTGACTTAAACACAGTCAAGACTTTTAATTTTCCCACTTGTTTGTTCTGTTTTTTTCCACTGCTCTAATTTCATTACTTATCTGATGGTTCTTTGTGTCTCCAGAACTGGAAGCCTCTAAAGAAGCCTCCTTAGCTCGTGTTGGCAACATTTCTCAGAAGCTCAAGAAACGTGTCTATGCAAAAGCAATGAAAGAATTGGAAACTGCACAGGCTCGTTCCAAAGAAGCCCTAAACAAATTAATTGCATCTTATACTCTTGTAAGTATTTCACCTTATGGTTAATTTCATTAGTAATATTCGTTTCTAGCATTTAAACTGGCTGTATCTGGCCCAAATATTCCCCTTGTTTCATGATTCAAAGTGGCTCAGGGAAAATTTCTTCACTCCATGCAATTTTATATTTGTTGGTGTTTCCTTGGAGAAAAATGATATAAAGCTGCTGCTTAACTCAAAGAGGAAGCAGTTAAATGTGTACAAGATAAACAGCATCAGACAATGCATTATCACAGCAATCCCTAAAGATCTACTCCACATACAGTTAGTGGGACTGGAATCCTGAAATTATTTGTCCAGAATAAAGTCTGGGTTGCAAATGTAAATTCTTGCAGAATTGGTCTTTTGTCCAAGAATGAATGAATATTGTGGATGTATGCCCTAGGCACACAACTATTTTTTATCGTGGTTCCTCCTAGATTGTGAATAATTCTCACAGTAGTATGAACATAACACTTTCTTCTGGAATATAAGTCTGAAGCCTTGTAATAATGGAAGATGTATAAAAGGTGTAGTTAATTCGTTGAGGGTGAAATTTAGTACCGTATTTAACATGTCTTGATACCAACCCACTCAATTAAGATTTAAAGTAGTTATATAAAGCATTTGGTTAGTTTCAATAACATCTAGTCAAAGACATTGGTCTGATATTATTTACCTGCTTGGCACTGCCATTTTAGTTTTGATTTCAACTGATAAAATTAAATGATACTTTCTTTTTAACTGCATAATTTATTGTACAAAATAGTTTTTATTAAACCCCTATCATATTCTTTTGAAAGTTAATTGAAATGGGCAGTTTTTCCTTGTTAGAAAATAGTTTAAAGTTGTTTGCAGAAGTTATCAGACATTTTAAATTGATTTGCAGATCGAGACATTGCAACAGAATATTGGTTCTTCTAAAGAAAGGATCCAAAATGTTAAGGAAAAAGTTATGGCAACATGGAAGGATGTCATGAGTGAAGAAGACCCATATGCAGGAAAATCCTTTGATGAAAAAACTGTAAGCATTTTTTATATTTAATAGGAAAATAATACTCAAGTTATAAAGTTATGTCATGCCTTTATTTTTTTGTGCCAATTTCAAATCTTTTTCACTTAAGGTCCTTAAGAAATAGGGGCAGCTGTCTAGGATAATTATTCATCTGTACATGTGCAGGCCTGAGCAAGATGTTTTCTCTTTTTGGAAAACTGGCAGGTATGACTGTGCTTAGCTTACTTCTCACTCACATGGTTCCAAGTTCAATCCCACTGTAGAATCTTAGGCAAGTGTCTTCAACTGTAGCCCAGTGTTGATCTTGTGAGAAGATTTTGTAGACGGGAACTTGTATTAGAAGTTGTGTACATTTGACAAGTTTACTGCTTTCAATTCACTGGAATACATATGTTATGTAACTTTCAGACAGAAGAGCTGGCTGTGCTTCAGGGATTTGGGTTGATTAGGTATTATTGATTAAAAATTAGTTAGGTTCACACAAACCAGATAGTTTATCTTAGTCAAACTGTGGGAACCATTCTTTCCATAGTTTGAGAATGACTTGAAGGATGTATGTCTAACCTCAACTTATTGCATTTAAACTGCTAACATATTCCTACATTTTCAGACACCTATATCTTGACTCATTAGAGTATTGTTGTAATAATAAAAAAAATTAGTTTGATGGATTACTTTCGACAAATTCCCTATCATGATGATTTTCTTTTTTTTTCTGTTATTCAAATGGAATACAAAGATGGAGCTACTTTAATATTTAGTTTTGTCCCATAGAAGGCTAACACGATTGTCCACATTGTTCAAGACCTTTGTTCCAAATATTAACAAGTGACTTTGTACAAACTTATGATACTCCATGGGCTCGGACAGTTTTTAAATTAATCTGGTACCTGTATGAGTTAGGGTTGAACATGTCACAGGCCTGGGCAAGCATTTTTGTGGAAGATGTAGTCACCTATGCATGCAAGTCTTTTCTCCATGTTGTTGTTGAAGAGACAAGCCTGTGACTTTAGAACCACTGCAGCTTAGTACTAGTGGTAAATGAACACATATTTTTGGTTCCCCTCACGTCACTTGAGAACAAGTGTTAGTGTGTTTATGTCCACATAACTTATAGTCTGGTAGAAAGAAACCTATAGAATAAGTACAAGGCTTGACTAAATCCTTCAACACGGTGCCCCAGTATGGCCACTGTCCAAAGATTGAAACTGTAAAAGATAGGATGACACTCTAACCTCTTGGGTTTTATTTTTCTTTTGCTTTGCAGAACAATGAAATAGCCATTACTTTAGCTCGCCATGTTGCAAAGCAAGCACAAGAAACCATTCATCTTATTTCGTCCAACTTACCAGAAGCTCCGGATGTTGTGAAGCAACTCGTGAAAGAATCTCAACAATACAGTCAGAACCTCTATACAACGATACAGAATGTAAGTTCTTTCACCAATTTGATATTTGCATTATTGTTATAGTTCATGTCTGAGTTTGATACCTGGTGGTGTCTTGTCCTTGAGCAAGACCATTTACTCCAGTCCACTCAACTGGCAAAAATGAGTAATGCTTGTATTTTAAAGGGCCAGCCTGGTCACATTGTGTCTTACTGAATTGCATGTCTGTGGAGTGCTCAGCCACTTGCATGTTAATTTCACGAGCAGGCTGTTCTGTTTGATCAAATCAATTGGGTACACTTTGTCATAACTAGTAGTGCCAATTACATTTTGTGCAATTTTCTGAAATTGAAATAACTTCTAATTTTATTTTATTGTACTGTTTCAGACTGAATCTATCAAAGATATTTCTTCAACACTATTTCACAAAACAACAGAGTCCCTTCTTGGTTTACAACAAATATTCCAGACTTTACTAAAAACACCTTTATCTTACATAGTAAGTAAACTCTTGACCCTTCTGTTACCATATTTGTTGAAATATGCTGTCTTTGTTTCAATTAATTTTGAAAATCATTAAGCTGTTATCTGGCACATAACATGAAATTTTGGAAGATTTTTAGGTCACTTTTAAATAGGAAATTTGTTTTCTAGAATTGGGGTGAGATTGCAGAATGGTTGGTATCAAAAGGGTTAAACAAATGAAAAATTTGAAATTGGAACAGGTGACAGTGCCCGACTAAGCTCATTGTTCTTTTCGTGCCAATGGGGGCTGTAATTTTCATGGTAAACCTTAATTTTTTAATGAATTCGAAATTAAACACAATTACATTTTTTTTTTCTTTTATCTAGACATCACTTCCAAAATCTGAAGAAATCGAGATGACACCTGTAAATCCTTCATCCCCTGAAGAAACAAAAACTGAAGAATCGTCTACAAAATAAACAAATTAATAAAATCCATTTTCTTATTTTTGTCTGTGGCAGATGTGAAAATGGTAGAAATGGAATTGGGGAAAAAATGTTGACCCTGTAACCTTTTTCTCAATGTTATGTTGTTTAAACTTTTTGTCATAACCTATTCTACAGGGTAATTAACATGTCTCTTTCTTACCAGTTAAATGCTATATAAAATTCTAAGAATTGTGTTTATATATTTAATAATTAATTAATCTTGTCAAAAGATAATGGTCGTTGTCCTAAAAAAAAACAAAAAAAAACCTGCTCTAATGATAGTTCTGTTTGTCTGGACATCCTTAGTCCAAATGATCATGGTGATACAAGTATTTGACTATATGAACAGCAGATTAAGTAGACTTGCTATCCTGGAATCCCAGAGCCATGCCAGTCATTGTGGTCCAAGGGGATGGAGTGTAATGAATGTAGCTCCGGTAGTTGACTGACAGCAATGGTGAGGAGTTGGGAGGGATTGGAAGATGAAACTTTCAATAAGAAACTTCATTGACTCCAGTTGAGAACCAATTTATAATGCTGAAAGGATTTGTTAATTACCCTGTAGTTTTAGTCTTTCTTCTACCTAATTATACTCTTTCATGAACAATTAAGATTATACTTAATAAAATAGAAGTTATAACTAACACTGCTATCATTTTATACAAATAAAAAGTGTTTTGTTATTGTATTTCTTCAGTTATTTTTTGTAACATTCGAATAATTTTTATAATAAAAATGTATTACTGCTTAAACAATTTCTTTTTTATATCCTGTTCTTACAAACTGTTCTGCAAAATGATTTTATTTTCTAATTTTGGCGTTTTTTAGTTAAATCTGATTGTACAAATCTCTACAGATTACAATTCACAAGCAGGCAATTGCTAAGTTGAATGTGTCTTGGCTTTATTGATGTCTTTTTCCATGATTGATAATTCAATGGGGCATACTTTCTTCAGCTAGACCTCTCTCTTCCTCTCACTAAACCTTCACTTGTTTCCAAGAGGTACAATAATTTCCCCAGTCTACAATACAATGACCAGCCTGAGAGACTGGAGGCAAACTATTAATGAACCATTTGCGTACAAAGATTGTACATGCTTAGAAGCCTAGGCATGCTATTGCAACATTGACTTTGGATAGACCAAAGCCTTGCGAATGAAACAAAGTGGACAAAAACTCTAGAAGTAGAAATGGTTGGTGAATCAGAGCATGAACAAAAATACCTTGAAGTATTTAGCCCTGTGTAAAGCAGCAAGCTGGCTGAATAGTACGCTGGGTAAAAATGTTTAGTGACAATTTGTATCTTTGCACTAGAAATTCAAATTCCATTGAGGCCAAATTTTCCTTTTCGCTCTTTCAGGGTCAGAGCACCAGTTGAACATATGTTGATGTAATCTACTTATCCCTCCTCCCCCTTACTGGCCTTAGGCTAAATATTTTCAAATTTTAGTATGAGTAAGGTGCCAAGTTAACAATTGTTGACATGGTTAGTGGCATTTCATCTGTCTTTATTTTGAGTTCAAATTCTGATGTTGACTATGCCTTTGATCTTTCTGGGATCAATCAAATAAGGACCAGTTGAACACTGGGAGATGATGTAATCGACATACACCCTCCCATTAATTGCTGGCCTTGTCAAAACTTGAAATCAATATTTAGTCTGAGTTATGTACCGTCTACACCAAAGGGGAAATATTTAGTCTTAAGTACTGTTCTAAATGATGTAAGGAGCAGGGTGTGTGAAAAGCTAAATAGAATTAACCAAAACCCTTGAAAGCAGTTCCCCAGTATGACCCACAGAGTAAAAATAACAAAATAAAATAGTGTTAAGCTAACCAAATGAATAAGAACTAAAGCCCAAAACCAGGACTAGTGATGAGGAAGAAATATAGAAGTCTTGTCTTGGAGTAATGAAAAAAGAGGGTCTTAAATACTAAGTATTTTAAGTTTAGCACCAAGTCCACTCTGATCCAGCGGACACTAATCAAAAGCTTTGCGGCCACAACCTGCAAGCTGATGTTGACCATTCACCCATCAAACATGCACACTTTTAACGGATAAGGTGAGATTTGGTTGCTATTTCCAGCACATTGAGAAATCGCAAAGAATCCTTATAGGGCATTTTGTTCTAGGTCTGTTTTTCTATGCAAGCTTGGGTTGAATGAATGCTTAGCGAGGCATTTCTACAGCCAGATGCTCTTCCTGTCACTTATTTTCCAAGTTAAAGGATTTTTATATTCCACTTCCTTTCAAAAGTACAAGCTACAAAGTGATCTGATCAGTTTTTGCAAAGACAGAGAATAGGCCAACGCATACAATGTGTCCACCTTCTATAATTTCTAATTCTACTCACAAGGCATTGTTTGGTCAAAAGCCATTGTAGAAGATGCTTTCTCAGTGTTATGCAGTGAGATAGAGCTTGAAACCATCTGGTTACAAAGCTAACAGTAACCACACGGCCATGACTGCCTGTTATTAGCCTGTAGTACACTGTAAGGGCATCGGGTCACTGAGTTTTCTCCCCTGCAGTAACAGGGGAGGGGGAATAAGTCTAAAGAAAATGCAATGTGCTAAAGATGAGGAAAAAATCATTTTACTTGCCAATGTAACTTTGGAAGCTACACTTTTGTTGCTATATCAGGAAATATAGCATATACATTCCAATAATTGTCCTTTCTACTTTAAGAATAAGGCCTGAAATTTTGGGGTAGAGAGCTTGTGGATTACATTTGAGCCCCAGTGCTCAGCTGCTACTTATTGCACTGACCAAGTCACAAAAGCAAAATTTGAAGGGAATTAGTAGTCATTTCCTTTGATTTCTCGACGGAAACAAATAGGAAGTAATACTTCCTGACCAAAGACAAGTGTTATTGGAAAAACAAACTCATCATTTTGCTATTAATATTTTCTATCTTTTTATATTTACCCCCACCAAAAGATGTAAGTCAAAGTTGACCTCATAGAATTTGAATTCAAAACAAAGATGGATGATATGCCACTAAGCATTTTGTCCAGTGTGCAAACAATCCTGCCAGCATATAGCTTAAATTAAAAAAATCAGCAACCGAGATGGCATTAATATCAAGAGGTAATATTTATCTCCACTTAAACATGGATGTTCTGTTAGAACAAACTATACTGTGGTAGTTACCATCAGAGAAACCCTCATATTGACTTCTGATGCAACTTTTACCAAATTTCTTGGTACTTGAACAAAAAGAAAAATATTTATTACCTTAAAGCAAGATTAAATAAAACACATTTTTGTTTTAAAACAGAACATTCTCCACGCTGGTTGATAACCATGGGTGACCAGCCATCCATAGAAAATAGGATTCCAAAGAATTGTCAAATGATAAAACTAACTCTACAAGGTCTTGCTTGGTTTCAATAAGAATTAAGGTCAATTTTAAGCCTTTTGATGCCATATTTCTACTAAAGTCATCACCTTCGTTTAATGTCCGTTTTTCCAAGCTCACGTGGGTTGAATAATTCATAGATGCAGATTTTTCTAGAACCAGGAGCCTTTCTTGTCACCAGCCTGTATCTGCTTCCATCTGTCTGTCTGTCTATCCCTATGCTTGTTATTGCATTGATGTCCCAAAAAAACCTCAGTATTTCATAATGTAGGAAGCAGTATTAAATAAACATAGCCATTTATGTATCATACTCTATGTAAGTAATCAGCGAAAGGCAATTTACAGCAGCATCATTTGTCCAGAAATAACATCTCGTATGGAGTGCTGTGTTTAAAAAACTCACTATGTATTGGAGGGAGGTAAAAATCATGCCAACAGCAGAAGCACTTTGGCCTCATTAAGCCTTGTCAATGACATGTTCTCACTGCCAAAAACATTCCTAGACAAGATGTGTCACCTTTAGTATATAAGAACAGTGTATTTGCTTATATATTATAAGTAATGTATTCGCAGTCATTTTACCAGCTGAGTGAACATGTATATTATTGAGATAAGTAGCAGAGTTAAGGACATATTTCTTAGGGTTGATATGATCAACAAAAGACCTTGACAAAAGATTGAGAATTGCAAAAAAGCAAAATAAAAGAAACTCAAAGAAAAAAAAAAATGCAATAATTAGAAAATCAATGAATTATAAGAGTCTTATTTAATATAAACAGATTTATTTTACATCCATTATTTTTACCTTGGAAACATCATGTTTTACCTTTTAGTTTTTAGACAAATTGTTTTTATGGCTGAATGTTGTTGTTTTTTTCTACCACTAACAACTTATCTCTGAAGTAGGAAAATAAACCAAGGCAGAGAGCTGTCTGCCACCCTGGAGAGAACACTATAGCTGTTGTAAGATTTGAACTCACTATTTATATATAAATATACGTGTGTGTGTATAAATGTGTGTATGTAAATATTTATGTGTCTGTGTGTGACTATATGTACATAGATACATGTTTGTATGTATTTAGTAAACTTACCACCCAAAAGAGACTAAATTATTCAAAGAATTTAATGCCTTTAGTCTGTTTATATGGTGTCTGGAGGAAGCATGTAGTGCTGTGCCCCTAACCTTTTTAAGACACCTTTAGGGTCCTTGAGTTTGGTGATGTTCAATTTCATTAAACTAGTTGGAAGGGAGACCATTGCAAGAAGAATGTTTCAGAGAGACCTGGGGCATGAATTAGCCACTGTCTATTTAGTAAAGGGTTTGATGATTAAATCAATGATAGATATAAGAAGGACAGAGAGAGGTGAGCACACATAGTTGGTATTGCTTCAAGTTTAGAAGAGCAGAAGCTGTGGCAGAAAGAGACCAGAGCGCAACAGAAGGAGGTCATTTCAGGAAGTTTGAAGACAAATAGTTTTAACTTAACTTAAAAGTGAAGCCATTATATGTATGCATGCAGGGATGCAGAGATAACAAACTAGTTAATAAGTAAATATTTTGGAAAATATATAAAAATTCAAATCCAAAATAATAATTTTATCAGTAAATATTGCTGAAAATAACAAATAATTTCGTTGTTAGTGGATAAGCCATAAGAATATATTTTATGAAAGTTTCTGGAGAGAGAGTACAAAAAAAAAAAAAAATTAAGAATTTAAAAAAAAAAATAACATTATTGTTTGGTATTTTTCTTTATGTGTTCTTTGGAAATGAAAATAATGCAATGCATTTTTGTAAAAAACACAGAATTAAAACAAAATTAATATACACTAATAATCTTATTGCAACACAATAAAATGGCCCTTACACATTATTATTGTTAACAGAAACAGTAAAACATTGAAGCACCATGCAGTGGAAAATATACATATATATAAGTGTGTGTGTATATATATATATATATATAGTTATATATGTATCACTTCTACGACTGAAGAAATTTTTCTTTTATATAGGATGTCAACGAGAAGTTAGTAGATAGTTCGTCATTGCTTTACCGTTACTGATGCAGCTGTTGTTGAATGCAATGGTCTTTGAAGAAGCTGTAGTGTTTGTTTCCTTCTGCATGATAAAGCTGAATGAACTTGCCACAGGTTAAAGAGTCCTTAACCGAATAGTAACTTAACAACGATTGTGAGTATATTTAAGCCAATCAGTGGAACTGAAAAAGAAAAGTAAGAATATAAAACCATTGATGATAAACTGAAAAATAAATTTTTGAGAAAAAAAATCTGTTCTGTAACAGAAAACAGTTTAAAAGTAATTTTAATTTCAATATTTCCTTTCAAAATGCTTTAATTTCAAATTTGGAGAGGGAAAAAAATAAATAAATAAAACAGCCAAATGCATTTTTAGCAGGCATGGCTCTATGATCGTGGTGGTGGTTGGTTAAGAAGCTCACTTAGCAACAGTATGGTTTTGGGTTCAGTCCCATTGCACAGTATCTGAGGCAAGTGTGTTCAACTATAGACCTGGACCAAACAATGACTTATGAGTGCATTTGTTAGACGGATACTGTGTGGAAACCCTAATGTGCACGTGTGTGTGTGTGTGTCTGTGTCTGTGTGTGTGTGTGTGTATGTGTGCATGAGAGTTTGTATACTTGTGTGTCTTTTTGTTTGTCCATCATCACCATTTGATAACCAGTTTTGGTTTGTTTATTTCCCTGTAACTTAGAGGTAGAGTAAGTACCAGATTTTAAAGAATTAAAAATAACGAGAGTAATTTTAATTCCAAGAATTTCTTTCATTCATCAACATTATAATTATAAATAGTTATAATAAAAATAATAATGGAGAAGAAAAACTGAAAGTAACACTTACTTTTCATCACTGTTCGTATTGCTCTCACAAGGTTAATTAGTTGCGCTTTTATGCCTGGTTGTTCACCGAAACCTCTTTGTTCTGCTGTACCCCAACCAACTGAAAGACGAAACAGCCAAGACAAAATGTTATCAATATCTTATGTGAGATAGCCTTGATAAAATACGATATCAGTAAAGAACTGTGGTAAAATCAATCAACTACACCTTCTTCTGCCAATGATGTTAGAAATGAAAAACATGTAATGACTAAGAAATCAGACAAAATATCGTGATATCTAGTTATCTCCCTTTACTCCTTACCATGTATAGCTTTACAGCTCAGCATCTAATGATATAATTTCAAGTTTCATTTAACTCTTGTTCAATTTGAATACTCTCTTATGTTATTAACAGTGAGATGTAAGGCAAAGGAGACTGGCATAGACAGTAAAGAGTTAAGCGATTCTATACATAGAATCTAATTTGGTGATATATATATATATATATAAATTCAGAAGAGTGGTACAACAAGGCACCAATATTAACTGGAAAATAGCAATCGATATAATTACGACGCTATTGTATAGCTTCACTGCGTGTATACTGGCAAAAATGCGTGTGTGCAACACACATGAAAAATTTGTCTTACCTGTAGGAAGAACATTCGAAAATGGACAACCCAGATTAAGGATAATGCAGGACCGGTTTCAGACTCTTCAAATACGTTTCACAACGTAAATCTGATCAGTCTTCATCAGCTGCATTGACCTAGACATTATTTCAAATGTTGCCACATCAATGCCAAGTATACTCGCCCGAACTTCCAGCCGTTAACAGAACTGAGAACAGTGAAGAAGTTATAAATGAAATATATTTCAATACAAATGTATTAATTTCCAGCAAAATAAAGCCCTATAAGGGTATATATATATATCTAAATAAATATATACATATATATTACAACAAAATTTTAAATAGAGTTATCCAAGGTTTCGCACCCACAAAGCCAAAGACTTGTGGACAGCTTGTCAGACTCTATATAAATACAACATTTTAAAGTATCTTCGTCGCAGACGTGAGGAAACGCTCAGAACAAGAGGAATCCGAAAAAACGTTAATGAGAACGGGTTATTCCCCCTTAATCAGAAGAAGGAAAATAACTTTTATAGACTCGGAGAGGCCTAACGTGCAAACGTAAGTAACGCTTGAAGTGGGTACATTTAGAAAACACTTCTTTACGTCTGTTTAATGCGCCAGGTTTCTTATATAGTCCTTAAGACTTTTGGTTCTGATCGCGATGCAGATCTTGCAACAGCCACTTCCATTAGTATATAATTTAATCTCTCCGTTTGTCGTTAGGCCTCTCCGAGTCTCCAGAAAATTTTGTTGTAATAATTACTACTCTATTTTTTAGAGTGTGCTTCTTTCTGATATATGCTTTTTTTTATTAACTATATATATAGAGATAGATTATATATATATCGTTGCCAGTGCCGCTGAACTGGCACCCGTGCAGGTGGCACGTAAAAGACACCATTTTGAGCGTGGCCGTTGCCAGTACCGTCTGACTGGCCTTCGTGCCGGTGGCACGTAAAAGCACCCACTACACTCTCGGAGTGGTTGGCGTTAGGAAAGGCATCCAGCTGTAGAAACTCTGCCAAATCAGATTGGAGCCTGGTGTAACCACCTGGTTCACCAGTCCTCAGCCAAATCGTCCAACCCATGCTAGCATGGAAAGCGGACGTTAAACGATGATGATGATATAATATATATATATATGTATATATATATAATAATATGTAGATTATATATATATATA
>NC_068992.1:61471254-61473381 GCF_001194135.2 Octopus bimaculoides
ATCATCGTTTAACGTCCGCTTTCCATGCTAGCATGAGTTGGACGATTTGGCTGAGGACTGGTGAAACCGGATGGCAACACCAGCCTCCAATCTGATTTGGCAGAGTTTCTACAGCTGGATGCCCTTCTTAACGCTAACCACTCAGAGAGTGTAGTGGGTGCTTTTACGTGTCACCCGCACGAAGGCCAGTCAGGCAGTACTGGCAACGGCCACGCTCAAAATGGTGTATTTTATGTGCCACCTGCACAAGAGCCAGTCCAGGGGCACTGGCAATGATCTCGCTCGAAAATCCTATGAAGGCCAGTCAGGCAGTACTGGCAACGGCCACGCTCAGATGGTGTATTTTATGTGCCACCCGCACAAGAGCCAGTCCAAATGCATATACATACAGTTACACTTTCTCCATGAGAGTAGATAATTTTTTTTTTCCACTACGTATTTGTAGCAGTTCAAATTTTACGATGATAGTACATACATTTTTCATTCCACAACGCATTTCATAAGTTTGTCCCAGTACAATGAACTCATACTTTGAATGCTTAAAATTCTTAAAAAATGAAACTATTTTACAAATCATAATATTTATTTCTTATTTACTGTTCATACAACATTTTGATGAACATCTATTCTAATTCAATATATATAATGAAAGAAAGATGCCCTTTCTTTCATTATATATATAAATACATATGCACACAACATAACTTTGGTTTGAAGCTATAATAGGAGACACTTTACCAAGGTGCCATGCAGTGAGACTGAACCTGAAATCTTGTGGTCACCAAGCAAACCTCTTAACCACACGGTCATGCCATAGATGAAAATATTAAATGTGTTTGTCTCTAGATATGATAATATTCCACTCCTACTTGGCTTTCAATACCAAAAGCAAAATGGCAAAGTACCAAGTATAAAGCATAGTCTTGCATTTGTTCCAAACCTCTGCATCTTGAGTTCTAATTCCCCTTGAGATCAACTTAGCTTTTCAACTTCTTGCAGTTATAAAATATCAGTCAAAAATGATAGATTGACAGAGTTGTGAGACCATCAGATGAAATTTTTTGCAGTGTCTATTCCAGCTCTTTGCACATTTTGTTGCCTAGTTTAATACCATCAGTTGATTCTTAGCTACTTTCAGCAGAGTTTACTCTGTTGCCAACATTCAATTCTGGTTTCCAATTTAAAGACACCTTCCTCCTACTAGCCTCTAGAAAAGATAAAGTGTCTTACTACATGCATTTTGACAATCAATGTCGCACCTAAGGCCAGAAGTTGTTGTTTACATATCAGCAGTGTAGTTGGGAGTGGGGCAAGGGGTCAGTCAGCCCCAGGCAACACTTTAATGTGAGCAGTGCTTTTGGGTCTGCTGTATAAGACTGGGTAGGAGCTGGGAGTGCACAGAAAATGCAAGGGTTGCTCTGCTACGCCAGTTTTATACCCTGTACCTGACTACCATGATGTTTTCTAATTACTGTTAACCAATTAGAGTACACTAGGGTAGCACAATGAGATGGCTTGTGTTGGCACTGACATTAATCTTTAGTTCAGCATGCATCCATTCAAAACTGATAATTGATAGACTTGTGTAAATTTAAATGAGCAAACAACCAAATTAGCTGAGAATAAGGACAACAAGCTGTTTCTAAAGCGGTCAGCTTTAGATGGGGACCATTTTGCTTCAATAAGAGGCAAAAGCTTTGTATATGTGAATTTGAAGAAACAATTTAGATAAAAAATATGAGCAGCAACAGGAATTTTGTTCAGGTTCTTTACATTCAGAAATAGAATCCTGCCAATGATAACTTTCTTTCATCCAGGGTTGATAAAATCGTCGGAATTGGCGGAATAGTTAGAGTTCTGGACAAGATATTGGTAGTATCTGTTTTGGTTGTGTGCACAGACAGGTGTGAAAAACTTGTCTGTGTCATGCCGACAAGATGGTGCCTGGAGCACGCACACACACACAGAGGAAAGCAACAGGAAAGCGTTTTTGCATACTTCAATCGAGAAAATTATCGGGTATCGTTCGTTGATCAGAAGGCTCAGGAAGAAGAAATTGTTTTTAAATACCGAAGCTGTGGTTTTAGTTTCTTGTCAGCCAATACACACACACATACATACATACAT
>NC_068992.1:61473391-61502306 GCF_001194135.2 Octopus bimaculoides
ATATATATATATATATATATATATATATATATATACCACGTCACAACATGACTATTTTATATAAGGGAATTTAGAATTTCACGTGTTTGTGTGTCTGCAAATGTATAAATCTAATAACTTTCTAGCACTACATAAAAGTTGAGATTATTGCTAATGCTATCGGAAAAAGGCATACACTGCTATGCCACCTTTTAAACTATACAAATGTACGTATGTAAGCAATTATTATAAATTCAATTCTCTTCATGTACATACATATCCAAGTTGATAATTTTTACAGGTACTGGTCTAAATGAATGTGAAACATTTCGACAGACAAGTCAAAAATATATCGACATCAAATATTTTTATAGTTTAATGGAATTCACCCTGGAAAAGCATATAGATATTTACGTGTAAACGTTATTGATGCATTAAGCTTTCCGAGAGTGGTTCCAAGATATGGTTTCGATTACTGGTTAAATCTATTTACGCTGTTGATAACGTTGAGGAATACATA
Organism: Octopus bimaculoides; assembly: GCF_001194135.2. Taxonomy (NCBI): domain Eukaryota; kingdom Metazoa; phylum Mollusca; class Cephalopoda; order Octopoda; family Octopodidae; genus Octopus; species Octopus bimaculoides. The sequence goes on from NC_068992.1 coordinate 61,473,891, forward strand.
AACAACACAGCATCTCTTTTCTTCTTCCTTATTTCGTCCAAGGGCCAAACAAACTAGATACTTGCTCGCACATTCCTCAGAGATAAATGAGAGACAATAAACAATAAATTTATGGGCTAAATTAAAATCGGTTAAGATAGAGAGATATCATATAAAACTTACTTTTGGAAAGAAATCTTTCCTCATGGAGGATACAGATCGCATTAAGACAAAGTAACGTGGCTTCTAAAAGAGAATATAAAGTAAAAGCCATGTTGGCAACGGAAGTGGAAAACACTATGGCAAATATGATATAGTTTTCTGATTAAAAATATTCCACCCAATTTTATATAAATATAAGTTATATTTTGATAAATTCCATGAGATATAAATTTAATTCAAAACCATTAAATTAGTTACATAGAAATCGTGAGGAATAGTAATAATGAAACAGTAATGATTTGCAGTATTGTTCAAATAATTGTTTATGATGCAGAATATTTTGAAAGGATAGCTCTTTTTGTATCGACACCGTCTTAAAGAACAACAACATGATAAACATCTTCTTGATTACTTACCTATGTTTATGAAATAATTGTAATAACATTCAATATGACTGATAAATTGATTTCAGATTTATGGGAAGATATCGTACGTTCAAGTGTGTCTAATATAGACAGTAGCTGTAACCTACAAAGTATAGTTGATCATATACAACAATCACATTCATTTACCGATGTAATTCATCAAATTTCAAACGAGCTTAAGTCATGCACTTGCCGCCCATTGTGTAAGTTAAACCTCTTTGTTGTATTTATTCAGTTATGTCCCGAAATATTTTTTGAATGTAATCACCAAGAAGAAATGCCAGCAAGTTCCACAAAAAATACATTTTCTGAAGACAACGATGTGAAATTCCTACAAAAGATTGTTATGCATGCGTATGTTGAAGAATTTAGAGACCGCGAGATTTACGAATACACTGCAGATGATTTCCCTAATGCCGTTACGAGAGCAAATTTGGTGTTTAAATCATTCACTCTTCTTCTTCAAAATCAAAACGCTTCCAAACGGATTTTCTGTAGAAACGAATCTCTTGACTTAGTTGCTTTGTTGTGCAGTTTAGCAGCTTCTCACGCCGAACCTGGTCCGTGGACGAGCGAAACTACTGTTGTTGCAGCGAACAATATTATCAATGCCTTTGCAAAATTCTACTCTTGTCGAAATTCTCAGGAACTTCTCCTTTTAGCCAATGAACATGGCTTTACAAACCCCGAAGATTCATGGCACTCGAAGTCAATTTTCCGCAAAATATTAAATTTAAACCAATCTCGCCTGCGTAAGGAAAACTGGAATAAAAATCCCTTTGCAAAAGCTGCTTTCTGTTGGTGTTTGGGGAACGTAAAACACCCACATCTCAGTTTTTATTTAGACCATGTTTTGACTCCAGTGCTTTTGTTTGTTGATGACTTTATAAGTGAACATAAACTGACTGGTATAAAATACTTGAATTACATCATTGATAATGTAAGCAAAGAAGAACTACGATGGTACAACAGAGATGCTGTCATCTTTGATGCTTTAAAGCATCAGCTGTTCACTCAGGAAGAAAGTGTATTGGAAACTACATTGTCTTCTCTGCTCTCTATTCTTTCGATTCTAGAAAAACCTCCTTCCAAACTAGAAAATATAAGCTATAACCGTTATGATGAAATATTTACCTCAGTCCTGTACAACGCACAAATAGAAAACCAGCTATCATTTCGGCGTGTGTATACTAGTTATATTCCTAAATTCATTCACCTTATGGGAATGACTGTTGTTCGACACACGAAACAATTCCTGCAACTTGTAGAATCTTATTTAGAAATTTATGATGGGCCACACGAAGTTGCTCGGTTAAATGTACTTGCTAGTCTCAAAAGTTTCATTAAAGTTTCATGGCCAAGAATACAACACCATAATGATAAATTGGTAAAAATACTACTCAGGCTTGTCTATGATGTGGCTGTTGAGGACGTTTATGTAATTCCTAATGATGTGAAAGAGAAAGTAATCAGTGAAGTTGTAGAGATTTTAGGTATTTTAAGAATGCTGAATAAAGAACGAGTGGAGAATCTTTTGCATGCTGTCAGCGGAAAATTGAATATTCCTGCATTTCAAGAGGCTGTGGAATCTGTCTTGAATATTTGTATTTGATCAAACATTATAAATTCTTTTTGTTTTTGCATTTATAAATGTTGTTTATAAATGTTTATAAAACTTATGGAAGGAGCATCACCCACCATGTGTGTGTAGGATTATATATACATACATACACATATATGTTTGTGAGATGTGAAGGTTGCAGTCTACAAGCAGTGTTGTCTCTTCTGCCCACAATTCATCTATTTGCTTTGTGCCTTTGTAAACATCTGTAATAAGAAATCCTTTACTTCAAAAACACATGAGGGTCATCAAAAGAAAAAGATATCCAGCTGTAAAACAATATATGCAAGCATGAAAAAGAAACAGACATAAGACAGATAAAGAGAGAGAAGGGAGGAATTGAATCTAAAAAAAAGAAAGATTAATGGTGGCCCATGTCAAAATCTCAAGCAACAACAGGTCCCAAAAATAAAATGAGAGCAGAAATGTAAAGAAACACCTCGAGGCTTATGAAAACTTACCAATAACTAATTTTCAACAGATGCAATGAATTTGTGTTAGTGACCAATTCATAGAAGTTAGAGATGGAAATCTCAGTATCTCAAGTACTTAATGAAAAGTGATTACAACAGGTTTTGTGTTTTCATGTATATACGTATATATATGTGTGTGTGTGTGAGTGTATGTGCATTCATAAAAGGTTTGTTCAGTACTTTTTCTCCTCGTACAGTCTGACACATGGCCATTCTTCTTCCCAAAAACCATGCATCCAAAAACCTTAATCACACAGGTGTTAGACTGCAGGACTCAATACTCATGTTAATCTTGTAATTTTTCATTTGCATTTTATAAAAATGTATTCAAAAGTGGCAAGTGTGTTATCTCATTATCACCAACTTCTCTTTTGAGCAACCTTCAAATAATACTTGTTGAGGCAAAGGACCACAGGTTTTCTATCTTCATTTAATGCTATAACCCTTTTCACTATAATATCTCAGGAAAGGAAAAATCTGACTGCTTGTCTTTGCCAAAGAAGGTGGTAGAAGCAAGATTCATGATGGAATTGGCTGACAGTAGGGTTTATTCACAGGCATAATCTTGTACTGAGATGATATGGAGATTTGGGAAGAATTCTTAGTAGATATTTAGGTGCTTTTCTTGCATCTCATACATTTGATCACTCATTCAAACATACATAACACATTACAAACTAATATAGGCAATTTAAGGCCAAAGATTTTGATTCTTAATCACTGGACTTTGAGTTGAGATTCTTCAGAGAAAGAAAGGCTAAACTGCCATTTTAGCATGAGAAATTGATCTGGGTTAGGATTTAGGTTTAGGGCTCAGGGTTAGGTTTGGTCTTCATCTTAAAGTGTAAATGGTCAGGTAGACTGCACACTAAAGTAACACTGGCTAAAAAGTGCTTCTTTATTAATTGATTCTAGCGATGAGTATTTACTTGTTCTATGAACTGGACAGTTTACACATTGAAAAATGAATTAGTGTGTGTAAGTGGCTGAGATATATAACATAATGTAAAATAATAACAAATCAGTTTAATTTTTGTACAAAGTCAGCAAGCTTTAAGAGGAAGGGCAAATAGATTACATTGACTCCGGAGATGTGTAACATAATGTAATCCTCAGGAAAGAATCAGTGTGACAAAGTGTATGGTAACGTTTAAGTTTTAAAATAAACTCAATCCACCCTACCGGATCCTACAAAGTTTCCATCAACCCAATTTCACTCACAAGGCTTGGGTTGATATGACACCATCATAAAAAAAAAATTGCTAAAGATGTCATGCAGTGGGATCGAACCTGGCTGATCATGAATGCGCTGTGGACTTCTTAACACTTCAACCATACTATTGATGAAAATGTATATTCACGTAAATACACCCGTAAAGGGAGTTAACTCTAACATTTTAATTTGCCCACTTCTACTCTACTGCGTTTCTCAACATTTTATTATCGAAATCCATTTTAACAAATTATTAATTCTCTTTCATCCTACCTTAAAAAAAAAAATAATCAAATAAAAATTAAAATTTCTGAAAATTTAATAAAATTAATATCTGATACTTTTCGTGGATAAAACCTCCTCGGTTTTGTCTGCTGTAAATGTTTTTATGTTGCCTATAATTTAGTGTATAACATGTACGTATGAGTGTACGTGTGGGTGTGCTGATGTTTACATTCCAAGTATCTTTGCATAACATTGTTTTAAGAGACAATGTCATGTTTACATCCCATATCAACAATATCTGCAATACAGTAACAGTTTCAATACGAGAAGGCCAGTAAAATAATAATAATAACAATAATTTTAATTTTTGTACAAGGCTAGCAAACTTTAAGAGGAGGGGCAAGTAGATTACATTAACTCCTGTACTTGACTGGCAATTTATTTTATCGACCCCCCCCCCCCAAAAAAAAGGTGAGTGACAAACTTAATCCTGGCAGAATTTGAACTTGGAAGGTAACAAATCAGAAGAAATGCTACTAATGGATCTGCCAACATGCTGCTCTAATGATAATGATGATGATGATAATAATAGTAATAACTGTTTTTGGTTTAGGCTTAGGAGCAGCAGTTTCAAGGGGAGAGGTTGGTCATTAGAGTCAATATAAGTACTATTTATTTTGCCAGCCCCAGCAGGATGGAAGGCAAAAATATCCTTACCATGATTTGAAATCAGAGTGTAAAGATCTGGCAGAAATACTGCATGGCATTTTTTCCTATGCACCACCTCACCACCTGTAGAATAATAAATATAATAATAATCCTTTCTACTGTAGACACAAGGCGTGAAAGTTTGAGGTTGATTACACCGATCCCAATCCTCAAATTTCAAAGGATGAAAAGCAAAGTTGACCTTGGTGAAATTTGAACTCAGAATGTAGTGACGGGCAAAATACCGCTAAGCAGTCCATCCAGCATGCCAACGATTCTGCCAGCTCACCATTTTAGTAGTAATAATAATAATTATTTCTACTCTAGGCACAAGGCCTGAAATTTTGGGGGAGGGAGCCAGTCAGTTAGATTAACCCCAGTACAAATTGTTATTTTAGGTATTTTAGTGGGCAGGAGATAGTTGATTACATCAAATCCTGTCCTCAACTGGTTCTTAATTTATCAACCCCGAAAGGATGAAAGGCAAAGCCGACTTCAGCGAAATTTGAACTCAGAACATAGCGACAGGCAAAATACCACTAAGCACTAACATTTCTGCTAGCTTACTGCCATTAATAATAATAATAATAATAATAATAATAATGGTAATGATAATTTTTATTATTAGGTCGACTACCTTTCATCCTTCTGGGGTTGATAAAATAAGTACCAGTTGAACACTGGGGTTGATGTAATCAACTCATCCCCTCCCCCAAAATTGCTGCCCTTGCAGAAAAATTTGAAACCATTATTATTGTTGTTTCAGAAATTTTAGTGGCGAAGTTGATCATATAATCACTTCAACTCCTGCCCTCAACTGGTACTTACTTTATCAACTCTGAAAGAATGCTAGGCAAAGTCAACCGTAGCAGAATTTGAACTGATAGCCTGCCTATGATTCCACTACATCTCTTGCATGTCCATAGCTTACACAGAGTGCAGCAAATGGAATTTATGTTTACTCCTTTTCTGTATATTGAGCAGAGCAATTTCCCTGAGGATATCAGGGTCTTGTCTTATTTCCTACTTACTAAACCTTCGTCTTTGCTTGGTTTACTATAAGCTCCTTTAATTCTAGGTTTATCTTACAGAAATAAACAAACAGAAGGATATTAATGAAGAGGAGAATATCAATTTTGAACACTGAAACAATACAAGATTGTTTTGTGTTGTGTCATGGTGAAGTACTTTGATACAAGTGTCATGCAGTAGGATACCAATAAAATAAGACATAAGTCTCCTGTGACAGCATCTAAACAGGATCTGTGATGTCTGTTAAATCCTTAATTTAGTATAATTGAAATTGAGATTAATTGAATGTGTAATTCATGTAGAGACAAGCAGAGAGAGAAAAAGTGAAAGAGAAGAAAAGAAAGAAAGAGAAACAAGGATAGTGAAGTGTTTTGTTCAAGGATATACTTGCTATAGGATATAAAGCACAACTCTTGAGATTTATTTATATCTATAGGAGTCACATATCAATTATTCCATTGTGAATATAGTTTTTCTATTTTAATGTAGCTTCCCAACTGTGTGATTTTGGGTTCAATTCCACTGTGTGGCACCTTGGGTAATCTGAAAGAAGCTTTTCATGTATGTCCATCTGTATATACGTGTGTGTGAGTATATGTCTGTGTGTCTGTGTATATATATATATATATTAAAAATGGGGAAGGCCAGTTTATGGGATTATCTTAGGTTTCCCGGACATAAAGGGTTTAGCTTTATGGTGAGTCATCAAATCCTGTTAGCCCATGACTTCTTCTGATGATTCGCCATAAAGCTAAACCCTTTATGGATGGGAGACCTAAGGTAATCCCATAAACCAGCCTTCCCCATTTTTAATATGCACCTGTTACACTCTCAGAGTGGTTGGCGTTAGGAAGGGCATCCAGCTGTAGAAACTCTGCCAAATCAGATTGGAGCCTGGTGTAGCCATCTGGTTCGCCAGTCCTTGGTCAAATCGTCCAACCCATGCTAGCATGGAAAGCGGACGTTAAATGATGATGATGATGATGATGACGATGATGACTACTCTACATCTTAAAGTGTGCTTCTTCTTTCAGATTTGTTTTTCACAAATGATACACACACACACACACACATATATATATATATATATATATATATATATACATATGGTACTTCAAATTATTATGGGTTTATTATTCTTGGTACTTCAAATTATTATGTGTATGCATCTATATATGCATGTATGTATGTGTGTGTGTGTGTGAGAGTGTATTTATGTATGTATGTATGTATGTATGTATGTATGTATGTATGTATGTAAGTATATACAGACATGGCTGTGTAGTAAGAAGATTGCTTCCTAAGCACATGGTCTCAGGCTGAGTCCCATTGCATTGCACCTTGAGCAAATGTCTACTACTAGAGCCTTGAACCAACCAATGCCTTGCGAGTGGATTTGGTAGACAGAAACTGAAAAATGCCAGTCAAGTACACACACTAACACACATATATGTATATGTGTATATATATATGTGCGTGTGTGTGTGTTTATTTATGTGTGTGCATATCTTTGTGTCTGTGTTTGTCCCCCACCATTGCTTGACAACCTGCATTGGTGTGTTTAAGTACCTGTAACTTAGCAGTTCAGCAAAAGAGACCAATACAATGAGTACCAGGCTTAAAAAAAAGATAAGTATCAGAGTTGATTCATTTGACTAAAAACAATAATTCAAAGTGCTGCCGTAGCATGACCACAACCAACTGATTGAAACAAACAAAAGATAAAAATTGTATGTGTGTATGGATGGATGGTTTGTATAGAAAGATGGATGGATGGACATACTTACATATGTGTGTGTGTGTGTGTGTGTGGTGATTGTGCATCCTTAGCTTGATGTCACAGGATAGTTATAATGGGTATCACCACCATACTAAGACCCTCATTTCCAGTTTTCTGTGGAAACATTTCTGGCTATGGGCAAATATTTATTACCTTGCTTGGAAAGAGGTGAATGTTGGTAATAGGAAAAGCTTCTGGTTGTAGAAAATCTGCCTCAATAAATTCTCCGATCCGTACAAGCATAGAAATGTTGACGTTAAAGAGAGGATGGTGATGATGATGGTGGTGATGATGATGATGATGATGATGACGACAACGACGACAACAAAGATAGAGACAAGTGTATAGGGGCGTTTAATATTGAAGTGATGTATGCGTCAAGCGTATGAAAGTAGAAAAGTTGAATCATATACAGCTGTGGACACAAAGGAACTTGTGTATTTTGTGGCAGTATATGTATATGTATATGTATATGTATATGTATCTGTGCATGTATGTGTGGCACTGTGTGTGTGTGCATGTGTGTTTGTGTATAATTCCCCTCACAATAACTTTCTCTCAACCCACATCCTACACACATGTACTTTTCTCCTGTCTTACTGTCCCCACTCCCTGCACAAATACTTCCCAGCAAAACATATATATATACATATATATATATATATATATATATATATATATATATATATATACATATGTGTGTGTGTGAGTCAAAAATATTTTGGGATAGGAAATGTTGAAACCTGCTTATATCTTTTGTGTATATATATCAATTATTCAAGTATTCATAATTCTACCATAACTGCCTGATATATTGCAATAGCTGAGATGCATTAATATTGGACAAACATTTTCAAAAAATCCTTGCATCTCCTTTGATATTTCAGTTTTGTGTCTTTTCCTTCATAAACACATAATAATTTGAAGTACCAAGAATTGTAAAGGACTATTGTGTGTCTTTTCCTCTGTAAACACATAATAATTTGAAATACCTTTACAGTTAGTAAATATAGTTCAATAGATAAAATTAAGGAGACTGATAATATTCATTTCTAATATTTGATATAAAAATTCTAATCAAATTTGTTTAGAAAAGATCTGAGAAAAATAAAAGTAAAATCAGTATTTGTCAAAAATATCCACTTCATTCTATCCACAACCATGTCACTTCTTTACTGCTGGAGCATCTTAATCTTCATCTGTCTTCATTTTGCAAGTAAGTTCTCAATTTTTTTTTTATCATTTATTTGTGAAATCACTGAGTCTGTCTGTGTATGATCAAGAAGTTTGTTTCCAGGTCAGTTTCTTTTGTATGACAACTTGGATTATTGTCTTGTTTGATAGTCTTAGGTTGACCAAAGACTATGAAGTGGAACTTGATAGGTGGAGATTCTATGGAAGCATGTTGTAGAGACTATTTCTGTCCTTTTTCTTGGGTGGATAACTTCATCTATTACTTCATTTAATCTTTTCCATATTAAAGTACCTGAGACTGCACTTTGTTGTATTATACAAACTTTCTGTTTTAAAGTGATCCAAATTAAAACCTTCCAACAAACTTTCATGTTAATTTACGTTCCAAATAACAACTTGATAATGATGCGGTTATTTTACTAAATTCCTCATTTTCAAAATTAATAGATAAAGGCAAAATGGTAGTAAATGGTAAAATGTTATTACCTGGCTCTTGGGCAATTTCTGCAGAATTCACTGTGCTGTAGTCATTTGAACTTTGTATCTAAGTATTTAGGCAATTTGTTTGCATCACTTTTTTTCATGACACTGAGTGATTACAGAACTTTCTCCACCAGAAATATAAAGAAAATATATGGTTTTCTTTAAAAATTACAAATCTTTCTCTAAATCACAATTACCTTAACAAAACTTCCTTTTGAATTTATTGAACTAAAATCAGTTTAATTTTATAATAACAAACCAATATTATATTATATCTTTATTATTATTTCTTCATTGTAAGGTGGCAAACTGGCAGAAACGGTAGCACGCCGGGCGAAATGCTTTGCGGTATTTCGTCTGTCTTTACATTCTGAGTTCAAATTCCACCGAGGTCGACTTTGCTTTCATCCTTTCGGGGTCGATAAATTAAGTATCAGTTATGCACTGGGGTCGATGTAGTCGTCTTAATCCCTTTGTCTGTCCTTGTTTGTCCCCTCTATGTTTAGCCCTTTGTGGGCAATAAAGAAATAAGAAATCTTAGCATGCCGGGCGAAATGCTTAGCAGTATTTTGTCTGCCTTTACGTTCTGAGTTCAAATTCTGCCGGGGTCAACTTTGTCTTTCATCCCTTTAGGATCGATAAATTAAGTACTGGTTGCATACAGGGATCGATTTAATCAACTGGTCACCTCCCCCAAAATTTCGGGCCTTGTGCCTAGAGTAGAAAAGATCATTTCTTCTTTGTGAAGTCACATGACCTAATGGCCAGGATGATGGATTCACAACCTTAAGTTTGTAATTTCAGTTCCTGGACTGGGCAATACATTGTATCCTTGAGCAAGATGCTTCATTTCATGTCACTCCATACTATTCAGCTCAGAATATGTACCAATCTATAACTGGTACTTTTTTTTCAGCTGAGTTCACTGGAGCCTAGTGTTGGTGCAGCCTTCTTTCCCTCCAGCTGTCACATTCATGATGTTGCACTGTATTAAGGGCAGGAGATCTCAGAGTGTGTCTATGTCTACTTGTGAGTACATAAAAATCTGCAGCAAATAGCAAAAGCATGTTACATGTTACCAGGTCATATTTGCTTGCCAAGGACAGCTTTGCTTTATTTCTATGTCATAATGAAATACTGTAAACTAATTATAAACTCTGATAATGAAGTAAGGACTTGATTACACATATAAGGATTATAAAGATTTGAATTTATTTAAAGTGTTTAGTCTGAAGGCAAGTATGGTTATGTGATTGAGAAGCTTGTTTTGTAAGTAAATGGTTTTGAGTTCAATCCCATTTTGCAGCATCTTGAATAAATATTTTCTATCATAGCCATAAGTGAACCAGTATATCCTGGACAAAATTTGGTAGAGAGACATCAAGTAGAAGCCCATCAGAGGGAGCATTTCTATTACTGAGTGATTAATATACTATGTGATTTTTAGGACCTATAGATATCAGAAGCCATTTGCACTTGATAAAATATGTATTGTATCAAAGTAATTGTTAAATTGAAATACAATTAAGAAGAAGTATATTCATAGTAAAATAATTATTAATCTCTTTTTTCATTAAAATTATTTTTTATTCATAACAAACTTAATGCAAACACTTGGTAAAAAAAAACAAAAGTTCTTTTAAAAGCACAATTTGCAAAGGCTTATAATCTAATCTCTAGAAACTTGCTATCAGGAATTAATGCATCTATGCAATACCCATTGTATTGTATAATTTCAAGATTTATTGTACACTGTGTATACAAACAGAATACAAAATGATCAAAACCAAAATACTTTCTTCCTTGCCTTTGCCAGAGCAAAATCACTGATGATTTCATCAAATGATAAACTGCATAGTTTGTTGCTTTCTATGCACATGAGAGTGAGGGAACATAATTATCTTGAGTCATTGTTGTTCGAAATTCATTTTTTATCCTCTTCAGTTGAGAAAAAGATCTTTCTTTAGAGCAATTTGCAATCATCAAACTAAGATACATTCTCAAAATTGCTTCTACATTAGGGAATGCTCATTGGACATGATCGTTAAATATTACTCGATACAGATCCTGATGTGTCAAACCATCGTGTTCCTGTGAACCATGGCTTTGACTATATCTAACATATCGATGGAAATGTTGAAGTTCTCCAACAAGGTTCATGTCCACATCCTGTTCTATGATCTACAGAGTTTTCATGACTTTGAATTAAATAGGTGTTGTGCCAATCACAAAATCCATCTGATGATAAGGCTGCAGAATAATCTGAAAAGATTTTGCACACAAGCAGTATACACAACCAGTTTCTGGTGAATATACTAACCATTCTCTGCAGTATTTTTCACCATTAGCTTGTTTGGGTCAGTACAAGCATTTTGAGCAATATCTGTCTTGGTTTGCAAACAACTTCTTTGACTTTTCAAACGAACCATTTGAATGCTGACACCATGACAGGCCTTCTTCTACCCAGTATACAATGTCATCTTTGCTTAAATCAGCCCATAGCCCAACATCATTCTGTTTGTTTGTTTTTTTTTATGTTGAATCTTCTGTGCTTGTACTACTCTCAAGTTTATAAATCTTAATATTTCTTGTTTCATTCATTGAAGCTGATTCTATAGAACTAGATATACCAGGTTCTGTATCAGTCATGGGATAAATAACTCATGACTGACTCACTGTGGTAGAGGGTTTGGGTTCATCAGGCCCCTTATCTATCTTTGTTAAGAAACTTTCTAATTTTGGTAACTTGCTAAGCTCTTCTTCAGCTTTCTGCTTCTTCCTTCTCTTTTGAACTCCACTTAATAAACTTCTGGTCGACACTTTGTAAACTGTGGGCAAAGAATTTTAAATAACTATAAACATGTATCTATAATATATAACTTTTTCTTTTCTTTTTTTTTCTGTGGTTTCAGCTCAGAGCTATGGCCATGCTGGAGCACCGTTGTTATATATTTAATATTTATAAATTATCAATAGTAAAATGCATGAGAAATATGGAATGATGATCATTGATCAACTACAATAATTATAAATATAATGCAGGAAAAAATGTTTCCCCCCATTCTTTGATCCTACCTCTAACTGAATTAGTAAATAATAATACAGGCCTACTAAGTATACAGATGAATATTTTTTAAAGTAATATTTAATAGGACCAAAGTAAATGAATTATGTGTTATATGAAATAAATCAGTAGGCCAAAAACTGTAATTACAGTGTTAAACAGTGTATGAATGCTGATTAAAGCTTGTTCAAATGTTCATTTATAATACTTTTATTATCTGAAAGAGTAAAGATCATACATTCACAGTGTAGACTACACTGTGAATGTATGATGTATGGCCGTTGCTACATCTAAGGTAGCAATGCGTTATGTTCCCCAAACTCACCTAAAATAACCTAAACTAACCCAATCTAAAAAAATTCATAAATTCGAAAGTAAGTTACCACACACTAAAAAATCCACTATCACACTTAGTCTTACACTTTAGAAGCACTGGTCTTAAATTATCTTAAATATGGTAAAATTTTACACTTAACACAAAGAAATTGACAAACAAAAGTCGACACGCCATCCTAATGATTACATGATGATCATCTTCATCTGATTTTCTCCCCATTGCTGTCAAGTTTCGTTGCCAGCTGTACAATGTTTCTTTAATGTAATTTCTATAATGTATGCTTAATTATATTATTATTTCTATAAAGTAATTAAATAATTTATCTACTATTGTACTAAAGATGGTACTTTTTGGTTATCTCATCCCCATTAAAAAGTTGGGTTATCTTCTACCGTTTTATGAAAAATATCAGTACTTTTGGCTACCTCCCCCACCTAAAAAAATTGTTTAACCCTCAATAAAACAAAACAAAAAAAAAATTTTTTTAAATCAATAAATCTGAAAACTGAAAAAATTAATAAGCATAGGAACTGAAAAAATTATTCATGTTATTGAATCTAATAACATTTTTATAACAAATTATACCATGCCTATTGAGGAGGCCAAACGTCAACAATATGTTGAAGTATTGAATCAAAAGGATCTAACACTTTTAATTCAATCTTTTGTTGCCACAAACTCAATTCTTTAGTGGGGAGGTAACCCAATTTTTAATGGGGGTAAGATAACCCAAAAGTACCCTAAAAATATATAATTTTTTTTCAAAATATCAAATAATTAAATAGGAGATATAAAGTGTGCTACAACTTGGGATTTTACACAGCACAATTATTTTGAGCAGTAGGTAACCACTTGTCAACTTGTTATCAGTATTTTAAAACTACTTTTGTTAACACATTATAGTTATTGAAAATTCATCTTTATTTATTTCATTTACTTGTTCATCATTCCTATTCTGTTGTTCAAGTTACCTTTTTTATCATACTCATAAAAAAAAACAAAAAAAAACTTGTAATTGTAGCTGCCAGTCTCCTACAAGCCTTGTCTTGGCTTCCATGTATAAAAACGCAACTGAAACTATCACGTTGGATGACAATTAATATGGAAATATTATTGTATTTGTGTAGTCAAAGTATTGTAACAATAATTGAATATGTAAATACCCAGAGTTGTAGATGTATATGGAAATGACACAGTGCTATGCGGAGTTGCCATTGTATCACGCAGACAGGTATGCAATCGATGTTAGTATAATACTGACACATCAACAATGTAAACAATGTACTATCTCTTTTCTACTCTAGACACAAAGCCCCAAATTTTTTTGGTGGGGTAGCTAGTTGATTAGATCGACCCTAGTATGCAACTAGTACTTTTTTTTATTGACCCCGAAAGGATGAAAGGCAAAGTCGACCTTCACGGAATTTGAGCAATGTGCCATCTCTGACAGTCCACGGATGATTAACAATTATGTTGAAACCACCGACATGATGTAGTTCATAAAATCGTCAACAGATGGCACTGGCAGGAAGTATAAGCAAAATACATTGTCTGCAAAACTATTGTAGTTCAAAACTATTGCATTTAGTTCTTCTTTATCTTATATTTTGAAAATGTACACTGTACAGTACACACCGTTTTTTCCTATTTTTTCAAGGCCCCAAGAAAGTAGTGGCTCTAAGCTATAGCTTGTTCAGCTTATATATAAATCCGGCCCTGCTTAAGTTTAATTCCACCATCTGGTCCCTGGGTACCTTTAGCAAAGTTTACTCTGTTGCTAGCAAACATCACCACCTGGTCCTTGGGTGTATTTAATACAGTCTACTTTATTGCAAATGAATACCACCTTGAGTCCACTTTTCTGCAAGGATTTTGGTCTAGTTGTTCAGTCAGAGAATAAATATTTTTCCCTTGCTTCCACTAGTCTTAGTGGCTTTGAAAGACCCAAAAGATATGAAATATATTTCAATTTCCATTTCTCTCTTTCTTTTTCTTTTAAATTATTTAAAAAGCAAATGATATTTTGTTATGACACATCTCAAGAGATGTCCAACTTAGTAACTTCTTTTACTCCTTTACATTCATTGAAAGCTTTTCCAGTGTATATAAACAACATCATGGTGTATATGTATGTATGTATGTATGTATGTATGGCTATGTATGTGTTGTGTCTGTCTATATATCTGCATCTGTCTGTCTTTCTCTTTTCTTTCTCTTTTTAATTTAGAGTGTATGTTGACCAGCCACCGACTTAATAGCAAGGTTGTGAAGGAAAATATCTTGTTTAAATCATAATTCTTTAAATGTTAAGGTCTTGCAAATTTTTATAGTTCCAGATATTGCGATCATTTGTAGCATCTGAATTAAGGATTTCTATTCTCTCTCCAAGATCCCAAGTTCAGTCATGCTTTGCTCCAGACAGGTTGGTATGTATCCTGATGTTCCAATAATAATGGGTATGAAGCTGAAAGTATATTTTGGGTACTGGATTTGCAAACTTCTTATCAATGGTCCACAGATTTCCTCTTTCTCTCATATTTTTCTATCCACATTTGTGTCCAGAGGGAAGCAGATTTCCACAACAGAACATATCTTTTCTTTGTGGTCCCACACAATGATATCGGGATGGTTGTGTTTTTACATTGTGGCTGTTTTAATTTTCTACCTGTATATTTTGACTTGGTCTCGATTTGGCCGACTTTATTTGCAGGTATTCTCTTTTCTGTTATCTGACAGACTGTTCTAACCACCATATCATGCCTCATGGGAAGATAATATTTGGAAGACATTCTCTCACAGTTGGCAATAATGTGGTTGATGTCTTCAGTGTTGGTCTTGCACCGCCTACATTTGTTGTCTGTCAATGTTTTCTGTCTTTTATGCTGCAGATATTTGATGGGGATCTTTTGTCCTTGGATTGCATGGATGTAACCTTCAAAGCAGGATGTAACCTTCAAAGCAGGATGTAACCTTCAAAGCAGGATGTCATAAACTTGTCAGTGAAATATGAGTAATAAAACAAAATTAGACATTGATTCAATCAAATTTATGCCTAATTCATGAAGAAAACATGTAAAAAAACATTTTCATCAGACAAGATGTGGGAAGAATTCAAATTTACATGATTATTCTGATTTTCATGTTATTTACAAAACCAATTCCAGTGTTTTATGAGTTTACTTGATGTAACTATTCACATTATAAAAATTGGGGGATGTTTTAAAAATAAAATGAAAACATTTTTTTCTTTTCCCAATCTATTTGCCAGATATCCAGGCTACAATATGGAAAGTAAGCGTTTTGCTTAAAGTACATTGCGATAACATTTCCATTACTTTGAACAATAGAAATAAATCCATAGGATCAAGAGAATTACGCTCCATTGAATTTGAATTAGCGAGTGGAGAAAATCCAAATTCTCTTTGTGTTAATCCGGATTGTAGATATAATGTAAGTAAATTAAAACAAATATGCACTCACATACAAACACATATACACACATACGCAAACATGCATATCTACTTGTACACTTGCATTATCAAAAGTTATGCTGTTTTCAAAGAAATAAGTTGAAACTGGTATTTAATAACTGCATTGACATGACATATGTTCTTTATATTTGAATATAGTTTTGGATTCAAAGAGCTTGAAAATTTTCATTCCTAACTGAATTTGAACTCTTGACCCCTTTTTGTTAGCTCTGTCACTGAACTATGTGATTAAGAACTTCTGTAAACAATAATATTAAATTAATTAGTTAGAAAGCTAGAAAAGAAATTATATATTTAAGTTTGTGTGTGTGTGTGTGTGAAGTAACTACAGGCATATTTGTATGGTAAGAAGTTTGCTTCTCAACCACCTAGTTTCAGGTTCAATCCCATTGCAAGTGCCTACTACTATAGCACCAGGCCAAACAAAGCCTTGTGAGTGGATTTGGTAGAAGGAAACTCAAAGAAGGCCATCACCACCATCACCACCACCATCATCATCATCATCATCATCATCATCATCATCATCAGGGTTAGCATCATCATTTTATGGCAAATAATATATGTGAAAGCAATTTAACATTAAACTGAAAGATTACTCCATACTTTTTAGTAGAGTAAATGTATCCATACATGATAATGATGGCCATCCACTCATGACTGACGAAAACCCTTATTGACCTTCAGGAATACTTTGTGCTCAAGACTACCTTATACTTTACATTTGCAGCTCTGTTGCTGACTAACAAGCCCTGCTCTTGACAAACATACATGACTACAAACATTGCAGACCAAGCTTTCCCACTCATTAAACTAGTAGTGTGTTTTTGAGCTTAAATTCTTTATGAAGAACATGTGCTCTTTCAAAGGAATGGACTCCTTTCTTTAACTGTTTCCTCTATCCATGGCGATGATAAGCATTGCTATCCAAGTCAGCCTCCTGCATTTCACAGGCCTTTAATGAGGACTTTATACAGTACTTAAATTGCAGTCTTGGCTTCTGCTGGAGTCACTTTCCACCAACAAGTTCCCCATATAGCATCTGTTTAGGGATCCTGCTATCATTCATTCTAACAAGGTGTCCAGTCCAACATAACCAGTGTTTGTGCACTATTGCCTCAATACTTGGGATATCGGCTTTCCTCAGGACCTGTGTATTTGGAATTTTTTAAGGTCCAACCAACATTCAGAATGTGTTTCAGGCATCTCTGATGGAAGCGTTCAAGGACCTTTACATGATATTTGTAAAGGGTCCATGTCTCACATGAGTGTGTATACATATAGTCAATTCAATGAACAAACAATTAAAAAATAACGAATAAAATATGAAAAAAGAAAAGAGAATAAAACGAATGAGAGAAATGGACAAAAATTATATTAGTTTGATGTTTGGTGAAAGGAGAGAATTTTTAAGGTTTCAAGTATAGCTCTTTGTCAGAAAAGAGAAATGGAAAAGTCCAAAGAAGGAGAAGGGAAATCACTAGGGCTAATATGTAATTACTTTCTGAAGTATATATACATGTATGTGCCCAGCATCGCCTTTCTGGCACTTGTGCCTGTGGAATGTGTAAGGACTTTCGAGCGAGATCATTGCCAGTGCCCCTGGACTGGCTCTTGTGCGGGTGGCACATAAAATACACCATTTTGAGCGTGACCGTTGCCAGTACCGCCTGACTGGCCTTTGTGCTGGTGGCACGTAAAAGCACCCACTACACTCTCTGAGTGGTTGGCGTTAGGAAGGGCATCCAGCTGTAGAAACTCTGCCAAATCAGATTGGATCCTGGTGTAGCCATCTGGTTTCACCAGTCCTCAGTCAAATCGTCCAACCCATGCTAGCATGGAAAGCGGACGTTAAACGACGACGACGATGATGATGATGATGATGATATATAAGTGTGTGAATGTCTATCATCATTGTCATCATCATCATCCTCACTGTTTAACGTCTGCCCTCTAATCTAGCATGAGTGGGAGGGTTTCGCAACAACTGGCCAGGCTGAAGCCTGCACCAAACTTTTGTGACTGTTTTGGCAGGTTTTTACAACTGGATGCCCTTCCTAACACCAACCACTCAGCAGAGTGGACTTAGTGCTTTTTACGTGGCACAAGCACAGGCGAGGGCAGTTTTGGCAAGGTTTTAACAGCTGGATGTCTTTCCGAACACCAACCACTTTACAGTGCAGGCTGGGTGCTTTTAAGCATTTGTGTGTGTGTGTGCATGTGTGCATGCGTGCGTGCATGTGTGTGTGTGAGTGTATGTGTGTACGTGCGTGCGTGATGCATGCATGTGTGTGTAGACTATTCCAGGCTGATTTTAAATGAGAACCAGAGTACTAGCTGTATGCTGTCATCTTTGTCATCGATAGCATGATGATGGTAGGGATCACCACCATCACCGTCATCATTAAGAGACTACTTTGCACTGTTGTGAAGTTTGTTGAATTTTTTTTTATTCTAGGCAACTGTTGAAAGAGAAGGCCATCAAGAAAAATACACTGTCGAGTGCCAGACAACTTGTTGTAAGAAATTTAAAACATGTAAGATTTTTGCTTTAGAACTGTTTGTTACTGATTTCTTTTTGACTTCTCTTTCTTTTATAAACTCCTTAAGAAACACTTTTATCTCATTATCTCCCTCTCTCTCTCTCTCTCTCTCTCTCACACACACATATGCACATACACACACACATACAGGCACATACACACACACACACACACTCACAGCACACACACACACACACACACACACACACACACACACACACACACACACACACACACACACACACACACACAAGGAAGCATAATAATTGGGAGATTAATGTGCTCAACTACAAAGATCAATGTTATGAATTCAAATTTCATTGTCGCTATTATTTAATCCCTTGGAAAGACATCTTATACTACATTTCGTGGTTCGATTCACAGTTATGTTGTCAGCAATAAACAGCTGTAAAATCAATATTTCTAGTCAGTCATATTCCATTATTGAAATTTTCAAGAATTTTTCCAACCAATGTTGTCACAGGAAAATGGATATAAAAGTATTATTTTTTTTAAATGGCTGAAGTAGTTATCATGCTAAGAGTTAAAGAATTTGGACAAATAATTTTAGGGTTGATGTACTGAATGATATAGATAAAAAATTCTTTATTTGAAATTTTGTGTTTAGATGGAGAAAGAAAAGAAAATTCTAGTAGTAATTGTTATTGACTCTCAAGGGAAAGGAATG
Organism: Octopus bimaculoides; assembly: GCF_001194135.2. NCBI lineage: Eukaryota > Metazoa > Mollusca > Cephalopoda > Octopoda > Octopodidae > Octopus > Octopus bimaculoides. The sequence goes on from NC_068992.1 coordinate 61,493,306, forward strand.
ATAATTTTAATAAATTTTAATGAATAAAGTTATGTGAAATGGTTGAACAGACATGTAAATAATTTAAAAAGGAAAAAAATCCTCAATGAAGTTTTTTTGCAAAAATTTGCACAAATCTGTTCTGATCAAGAGGCTTATCTGACATGGAATAAATAAAAAATTATATGAGACATTCTATTGTAAAAATTGCCTGACAATGATAGGCTATTCAGCTAGTATATATATATATATATATATATATATATATATATGGAGATGACACTCCATCAGTTATGACGACGAGGGTCCCAGATGATCTGCTCAATGTAACAGCCTGCTCGTGAAATTAACGTGCATGTAGCTGAGCATTCCACAGACACGTCTACCCTTATAACGGGGTTCTCAAGAAGATTCAGCATGACACAAAGTGTGACAAGGCTGGACCTTTGACATGCGGGTACAATCCATTGAGATTATATTCTTTTGTGCCTATAAAATGCAGCCACCCATCAAACTAACAACACAGACGTCTTGTGTATGTGTTTGACTTTCTTTATATACATACATACATACATACATACATACATACACACATACATACATACATATATATATATATATATATTTGGGAAAATGAATAGAAATGCCTATTCTGACAATTTTCCACTTTGATAATTAGATGTCTAAACATCTAATTATTAAAGTGGAAAAATTATCAGAAAAAGTATTTCTATTTAATTTTTTGAATATATAATACCAAGGACTTTCTATTTCTTATTCTATTATATTATGTCATCCCATAAATAATGTGTTTTTTTTCAATTCCATGAGCTGAAATTTGGAGGGGGTGGGGGCAGGATAAACTACCTGTACCAACTTGCTATAAAAGCAAGTAGTAATTTTACCTTGGCCTTATTCTTAGTGCAAGTTTTGAAGAGTGCAGTTTGATTTTAACAGTTATCTTTACAAAGCTATAATGGAAGTGACAAAGGAGCATATTTGGCATATTTTGCTTTATGAGTTCAATAAAGGCAACAATGCAGTAGAAACGGCAAGGAATATTAATGCAGTATATGGGGATTGGACAATAAACATAAGCTAGTGTCAATGGTGGCTCCAGAAATTATGATCCAGAAACTACAGCCTAGAAGACAAGCCTCATCCTGGAAGATCTGTAGAGCTCAATGATGATGTCCTGCAAACCCCAGTGGAACAAAATCCCATTGTATCTGTTGAGGAACTAGCAGAGTAGCTTATATTTGGTCGTTAAACCATTCATTGGCACTTGCATGCCATCAGAAAAGTCAGTAAATTGGGCCAACAGGTTCCTCACAAACTTTCTGAGTCTAATTACATGTGGAGAGTGAATGTGTGCTCTTCCTTGCAGTCACATATCAAGAATGAACTGCTATTGGACCGAATAGTGACTGGCGATGAGAAATGGGTTTTCTATAAAAATGTCAAGTGCCGAAGGCAGTGGGTAGGGAAAAGAGAAACACCGGCACCCTAAGTAAAGATGGTCTTCACACATGTAAGGTGTTGTTATCTGTTTGGTGGGATATGAAAGGTTTAGTCCACTTTGAACTTTTAAACCTAAACCAAATGATAACAAAGGAGATCTACTGTGAGCAGCTTGAGTGGCTTAAGTCAGCACCAGAAGTAAAACAACCATCTTTGGTTTCAAAATGAAAGGTGTTCTTCCATCATGATAATGTTCAGTTACATACAGTGAGGATGGCATTCCAGTTTGAATGGGAAACGATGCCCCACCCACCATATTCGCCGGATATTGCCCAATTCGATTATCATTTATTCCGCTGTCTTCAAAATCATTTGGACAGAAAAAATATGAATTCTGTAGATGAGGTCAGAACAGTACTTGAGGAGTATTTTTCCCCACAGACAAGTGAATTTTGGAAGAGGCGCCTTGTAAGTCTACCAGATAGATGAAAGAGCATTGTAGAAAATGAAGGAGAATATATGTTGGACTAAAAAAGAACTTTGTTTATTTTAATTTTGAAAAATGAAAGAAGTGTAAAAGAAAACACATTATTTATGGGATGACCCAACACACACACACACACACACACACACACACACACACACACACACACACACACACACACACACACACACACACACACACACACACACACACACACACACACACACAGAGTAATTCTTGTTGCCACTTTAGCATGGCTGTTCCATACAGAACTATATTACTACATTTTAACCCCAGGAAAATATCTTTTCCAGCTGGTTAACAACACACAACTTGTGTCTGATATATCATGAGTAAGGGAGCAAACCACTCCTCTCCAGCATGGAAAGACCTGTAGACCAGAACTGGTTTCAGAGTCTTATCCTTCCTCAGTCCTGGAAATTTGCCTGTCAGATGGCAGTCATTCATCCCTGTTCACAATATATAAACAAATAAGTGACAATTCGCCATTGATCTTTCAACAAGCAAATTTGCTAGTTCTACAATATCTACAAGGTATATATATTATATACTAGCAGAGATACCCGGCCTTGCTCGGGATTAAAATGGCATAGATTTTTATTGCTTTACTTGTTTCAGTCATGTGACTGCGGCCATGGTGGAGCACTATCGTTGGTCGAAGAAATCAACCAGAAGATTTATTCTTTGTAAGTCTAGTACTCATTGTGTCAGTGTCTTTTACCAAACCGCTAAGTTACAGGAATGTAAACACAACAACATCAGTTGTCAAGGAATGGTGGGGGTACAAACACAAGACACAGGCACACACATATACAAATATACACATATATACGACAGTCTTCTTTCAGTTTCCAAGTACGAAATCCACTCACAAGATTTTGGTCAGCCTGAGGCTATAGTATATATATAATTGGAAAACTTGAACAGTTTCGTAACATTGTTTACAAAATAATTGGTCATCGTTTGCGAAGGATCATCTTCGCTAGAAGGGGACTTAACTCATGCTCCAACTTTAGAATTGTTATAAGTTTTGGTTTAAAATTATTTTTAATACAAAAATTTACGTCTTAGGAATCAATAAAAAAAATAATAAATAGCCGATTCTGAGCATTTTCGACCATGAGGAATCCATTGGTGCGACTCCCAGCTTGCTATCTTGTAAGGTGTGGATTTCTATAGATGCAACACACACACACACACACACACACACACACACACACACTCACAAACTCAGCTATATATATATATATATATATATATATATATATATATATACACCTGCACACATACACACACACATTCTTTCAGTTTCTGTTTAACAAATTTTGAGTGTGGTGTTGCAAATGAAAAGAGTTGCAGCAAAATTTGTGAATCAAAAGCATTCAGGACTGAATGTGTGTTGTGAACTGTAAGAAAAATTGGATGCTGATCTGGATCTTTTTTCAAAGATCATCGCAGGTAACAAAAGCTGGTCCAACAGAATTTGCAGTGGAAAATGCATCTGGACTGATACATTACTTCAAATGGAGAATACTTTGAAGGCAATAAAATTGTAAACATGTAAAACTAAGTGAATAAAATAATATTGTAAAATTCCAGTTTCTTTTGGGTACCCCCTTGTATATATGTGTGACTATTCAAAGTTTTAATGATTTTTCTTCCATGGTTTGGTATATAAATAAATAAATAACTTTGAAATGAAAAGAACTGTAATAAATCTATGGTGAAAGAGCCGAGAAAATAGATGGTTTTCACTCATATTTTAATAATTTCATTTTAAATCCCCCTCCTTATAAAACAATTATCCTTTTAAATTAATTAATTTTGAAATTTTGTTGTCATTAATGTCAATTTTCCTTCTATTACTTTCTAGGGACACAATGGAACCTTGAAGTTATACGTAGTGATATAAATGACAATTATATCTATTCTTTTGAAATAAAGCATTATCGTGAAAAAATTAATTTTGAAACGAATTCTAGAACATCAAATAAATCATTCTTCCTTCCAATGGAAATTAATAAAAAGTCAAAAATAGATGTGTTGACTCCAGGAAAATTTTGGTCAGACACAGTTGTAAGTAAAGCCTTTATTTTTTCTCATTTAGAAAGGAGTATAACTGGTTCACTTGACTTCAAGACTTGTTTTCAGGGTTTCTGGATTTGAGTAAATGAAATACACTACATTTATGTATGCATATACATAATTCAGTAAAACACACGGATGCATATTGATAATTTCTTTTTTAGAAAGCAGATGGTTTGGACGATTGGCTCACTCTTCTGTGTTCACTTCATGCCAGGTCTAAGTTTACCATTTATCCTTTTTATTGTTTAGTAAAATGAATAACAACAAAGCACTTTTTCAATTCTGCATTCTCAATCCTAAAATCTGTTTCTTTTTCAAAAGAAACTTGATCAAAAGAAAACATCATTAATTATGCTGTTTGTGCTATGTTAACATGTTGAAATATTGGTTTCACATAATGGCACAAGGCCAGTAATTTCAAGGGAGGTGCTAAGTCGATTAAATCAACTCCATTGCTCTACTGCTACTTATTTCATCAAACCTGAAAGGATGAAAGGCAAAGTTGACATCAGTGGAATTTGAACTCAGAGCATAAAATGGATGAAATGTAGGTACCAGTTTCCATCACTACTTCTGTTTCAACATTTAGTACTATATAAATTTATGATTTAGAATAGAATAATATTTTCAAGTTGAATATGCTGTGATGACAAGACCAGGCTCCCTCCTTGCTGCCATCATCTGTGGATTAATATAATTCCTTTATCATCATCATCATCATCATCATGACCATCGTCATTTAGCATCTGTTGTCCATGCTGGCATGGGTTAGATGGTTTGACCAGGGCTAGTAAGCTGGAAGGTTGCACCAGACTCCAATATGATTTGGCATGGTTTCTACAGCTGGATGCCCTTCCTAACACCACTACTCTGAGAGTGTAATGGGTGCTTTTACCTACCACGGGCATGGGGGCCATTTGCATGACACCAGTATCTGCCATGACATAATGTCAAAGTTCTTGATCATTGCCTCTGGGAAGCCCAACACTCGAAAGGAACTCAGCCACTTTGCTTCTGTGAGGCCTAATGCTTGAATGAAACTCATCCACTTTGCCTCTGTCAGGTCCAATGCTCAAAAGGTGTTCCAGTTACATGACATCAGTATCAGCCAAGACTACAATTTCACTTGTCTTGACAGGTCTTCTCAAGCACAGTATATCACTAAAGGTCTTGGTCACAAGTCATTGCCACTGTGAGGCCCAAAGTTCAAAGGTTGTGCTTCACCACCTCATCCCATGTCTTCCTTGGTCTACCTCTACCACAGGTTCCCTCCATAGTTAGAGTTCAACACTTCTTTACGCAGTTGTCCTCATCCATATGCATCACATGACCATACCAGTGCAGCCATCCCTCTTGCACACCACATCTGATGCTTCTTATGCCTAACTTTTTTCTCATGATGCTTACACTTTGTCAAACATGCACACTGACATTGCACATCCAGCGAAGCATACTGATTTCATTTCTTTCAAGCTTATGCATGTCTTTGGTTGTTGCAGCCCATGTTTCACTGCTATGTAGCATAGCTGTTCACACACAGGCATCATACAATCTGCCTTTCACTCTGAGAGAGAGGCTCTTTGTTACCAGCAGAAGTAGGAGCACTCTGAACTTTACCCAGCCTAATCATATTCTCACAGTTATGCTCTCGGAGAATGCACCACCGCTACTAACATGGTACTAGATCATGGAAGCTATTAGATCATGGAAGCTATTAGATCATGGAAGCTATCTGCTACCTCTAGCTTACACATTAACAGTTGATGGAGTCTATTTTCTGTACATTTTCAACATTTATTGTACCTGTGCATCTTCCACATACAAAAGTTAGTTTCCCTCTTAATCTTCTTATATTACAGCATCTATGTCCAAAGCTTATATTGGGTGCATCTTATATAGTTTCTACCTACACCTTTTCTACAGATCGAGCAGGACTTTCTACCTGAAAGGATTTGTGATTTGACTGCCTTCTTACTTATTATTACTTTGATTTTTGCGAGGTTAACTCTAAGGCCCTTTGGTTCGAGACCTTGCCCCCATACCTGGAACTTCTGGTAGTGATTCAGCAATAAGAGCAAGGTAATCAGCATAGAGGTACTCTCAGGGGTAGCCTATTTTAAATTCCTTTGTTATTGCCTGGAGTACTTTGCTGTACTCATTGCCAACCCTCACCTTACTGGTAGTACCCCTGTACATAGCTCTTATCAACCACTCATTTCCACATTCACCACCAGATAAGGGATCAAGGCACCCTCTCAAAGGCTTCCTCCAAGTCAACAAAGGTCAAGTACAGAGGTTTATCTTTGTCTGTGTATTTCTCTTGCAGCTGCCTCATCAGAAATATAGCATCAGTGGTGCTTCTCCTTGGTGCAAAATCAAACTGCATTTCATCTATGACTAGCAGAAGTGCTCCGCGTTGCTCAGGGTTGAATTGCTTTAAATTACTGTTAATGATTCTACTCAATTATGATTATTGAGGCAAAGATTGAATTAAGTTAACGCCCAGCCAATCGATTTGCAACTGGATAGAAAGCCCTGCAAAGAGCATTGCAACACTCTAAGAAGGGGTAATAATAGAATGTGAGGTAGCTCTGAAAAGGCTGTGTTATCGTTCTCACAATTGTAACAGTTTGGCAGGTAGTCCTGGAAGGGTGTGTAAAACGTTTGCAGGTGAATATGGCGTGTTCCTCTTCCACCAACAACAGTGGACGTACTGTAACAAAACTTCATGCTCTGTGAATACAGAACAGCTGCCCTATGAAGGAAAGAGGGGGATTAATCATGGGTAAGTAAATACGGGTAAGTTTTAAAATATACAACAGTAACATCTACTCACCATATGTCAGACCGGCAAGAGTGTAGTAGTGCTGAATAGATGAATCACAACACCTCTGTCATGGAGATGTTGTGTAAAATGACCTGTTACTTTTGAATATTTTGTATTTGATGTAAAATGTAATGATGTAAAATATAATGGTTAGAGAGAAGATGTATGTATTTATTTTTATCGACTTTTGAAGTCTTGTTATTTGATTATTATTTTTATCCATTTGTTTCATTGATTGTCGTTATGATTACATTTGTTGTTGTATAAAATGATATGTTGCTTGGTTTTCAAATTTTATGCTGCGATCCTGTTGCCCTGATGTAAACTGTAATGTTGAGAGAGGAGATGGAAGGGGGGAGATGTTTCATGTACGTTGGATGTAAAAGATGAGGCTGCTGTGCTGACAAAGGGAGGGAAATAGAGCTGAGCAGAGGCCAGGTGTTGGTAAAGTGTGAAGTATTTGCAGGTAACCACCTAAAAATGTAAATGTTGTCATAAAAGCATTGTTGACCGTTTGAGAGCTGTACGGAAGTGTAATAGTAACGTGTCAATAGTCCTTTGATGCCCGCCGAATGAGGGTTGGTGAGGAAGAACAGCTGATTTTTTAGCAGGGTCTGATTTATAATGAAGCTTTGTAACGCTGTGAGAATCAGCCTTTTTACAGCTGATGGTTGGGAGTGTCAAGTGCACTGCAATGAATATTAACCTACACCTACATAGAAATTACTGACGAAAAGGCAAACATTTTTTAAAAATTAGAAAAAGTTATAATATTAGGAAGCGAAGTAATCCTATAAAACCTCCCTGTACACAATGTTTTTTGTTTCTCCTTGTGGAACGAACACGAAAATATCACTCTTGCTGCCCACATGCGAGCATCCAATGTAAAGCTGACCATGAGAGAAACACGGCTCCCCCAAATATATTCCCGCGACAGACAGCATTTGCCCCTGTGCTTTGTTAATTGACATTGCGAAGCATGGCCTGACTGGAAACTGGGACCTCCGAAATGTGAAAGGTAGGTCTGCTCCTGATGGGAAAAGATGCATCCTCGGTATGAGCACAACGTTGCCTCGACCGCACCCTGTGATTATTGTGGCCTCAATTAAATCGGGAGGTAAGGACTTAACGATCAAACGTGTCCCATTGCATTGTTTTGGTTGAACCAAATTTCGAATGAGCATAATAGGGGCACCAAGTTTAAGTTTCAGAATGTGTGGGGGTAGTATAGGGGGCTCAAAGGAATTTAGTTCCTCTATTGAATAGTTGATAACGTCCTCGGGGTCAGGAGTTCTATCGACAGGCTTATATATATAGCAATCCTCAGGAATGAGTTTTAGCATTTGATCATTAATATGGTTAACAGTTTTATTCTTCGGGGCCAGAATAGCCCTTTGGCCAATCCAATCGATATTCTGATAATTTGCTTGGAGATCTGGGAACACTGCATCCGTGAGATCAGAAGGCGTATTAACAATGCCAGAAAGTGAATTGAGGGCAACATTACCCTTTTTGTCGCATAGGAGTTTTGCCTTCGCCGAGTGCAAGGAGGGTGTTAGAAAATTCTGCTGATGCTATGTCACCTCACATATGAACACGCATGTTAGTGTTAAGTTTGAGAGTCTTCACCAGGGGCCACAATGTGATTTGAGGAAGAAGATAGCAGGGAACTATGGGTATTTATAAGTGATTAGTACCAAGGGGGGTAATTACACTATACATAGTTTTAATTTTAAATTATTCTCTATTATTATTTTCAAATTTACCTATATTGGGAAGTGTATATAATTTGTTATTATATAATTTTAGTAATATTTAATTCATATATTTATTTTATTTAAATTATTGCATTATTTTTTTTATTTATTTATTTTTTTTATTTATATAGTCTATTCAAGTGCTTTAGAAATAAAATTGTGTGATTATTTTATTCAGGAGTTAGGGGTTCAATACTTCATTTTACTAAATGTAAAATTACTTCAGTGCCAGTCTTATGATTTTATTGGAAACTATATTTGAATAACTATTGTCCTTTTTAAAAACCATTTTTACTATTTTAAGTGTCTCCTTAATAATATTAGTCATAACTTGATCCCAATACAGAATAATTAACCATATAATATCTTTTTTATTTTTCATAT
>NC_068992.1:61503775-61509547 GCF_001194135.2 Octopus bimaculoides
AAATAGGTAAAGAATACTGAGAAGAAAGTTTAATCTATGACGTTGTACGTATCACTTTCTCTCTCTGTTGAGCGCGTGTGTAAGAACGCTGTCCCAGGTAGAAGGGAAGAAATATAAAAGTTGCTAGAAACAACAGCCAAATCTCCCTTAAATCACACAAAGTAAACGGAATTTTAAAAATCTAATTACTGCACTGGAAAGTTCAGATCGAAAAAATTCCATTGATGTAAAAATTTTAACGAAAAAGTGGAAAATGTGGATTTCTATAAACTTTTAAAAAGGCTTCACACAGACACACAACTTCAGCTTTATATATTAAGATAGATAACTCTTTCCCTAATTAGTTAGGCTATGACTCTCTCCATAACTTTCATCACCTGATCCAACAATTTGATACCACTAATTATTTCTATCTAAGGCATCACATTTACCTTTGTAGAAGTTGACTATGGTTCTGTTACACCAGTCATTGGGTATGACTCCTTCATGAACCACCTAATTTACAATATGTGTGACTAGATCACGATCGACACCACCAGATATTTTAAGCATTTCAGCAGCCAGTTCCTGGTGGTTTGGAGGCTTTCCCTGCTTTCATATCCTTAATTGATTTATCCACCAAGTAACTGTCAAATCAGGTAGCTGGTACCTGAATTGGATCAACATTTAGCAGACACTCCTCCCATTCACTCTCCACATTCAGCAGTCTTTCATAATGGCATTTTCAGGCCTCTTTCTTTGCAGAATCATTAAATGCAAGTGCACCATCATTCATGTGGACACATTTCTCTCCTATGACATCACGATTTTCTCTCACATATTGTCTTGCAATCCAAAACACTTCAGTTCTTTGGTCCTCACATCACTGAACATAGGCAAACTTCTTTTCTGCTTCTCCTCTGACTTGATATATCTGTCTTCTAGCTTCCCTTCTGGTTGTCTGATGCAGTTTCCTGCTAACCTCACTCTTCCAGGCTTTCCAGGCCTGTTTCTTTGCTCTAATGACCTTGTCTACTGCATTGTTCCACCACCACATCACCCTAGGTCTGGATGGGACTTTGCACCAGCCACAGATTTGGTTTGTGGCACTCTGCAGACTGTCCTGAAGGAACTCGCAGTAGCCCTCTATGTCACAAGTTTGTAGCTCTTCCTCTCTCTTATCAATTTTGTTGTTTTTTCTTTTACTTTTGCTTTAGGTCAAGCTGAAGAATATGAAAACTTCCAGCATATTCTCCTGTATCTATGTTCTTAAAAAAAGTACTTTTTACCATGAATGTTTCTTGACAAATAGTAAGTTGATAAAAGATATTTCTTACTTCACTCTATTAGAAATTATGAAATAGTTCTGCTTTGCTGCCTCTGTAGATTTACCAGATGTTGTTGTTAAGAAGGGGAGAGAGCAAGGTGAATTCTAAATGACCTACACTGTTGCACTGATATTACTATCAAGAGTTAAATCTTGCAGTCGCCAACACCAGATTCCAAACCAGATATAGAAAATGAATCCTTTTACATCAGATTTAAAATGAAAAACACCACTTGTATGATGGTGGTGTTCATATACAACTATTAACCAGACAAGGAGACACAGGCACCCTTTCCACACACACACACACGACAGGTTTCTTTCAAATTCTGTCTACCAAATCTGTCAAGTTTTTGCTCAGCCAGAAGATACTTGCCCAAGGTGCCACACAGATAGCTTTTCTCAAATCTGAATCTGGAAAGTTTAAGTTTAAAAGTAAAAACTACTGATGAAAAATAATACTATATTTGGTAATACTGATCTGTGTAATTTTGGTTAGATCCCTGAACTCTATTGCAACACATACTGACATTTTTCCAAACAGTTATCATTGACATCAGTTTATGAGAGAAAGAGATAGATAAAAAGAAAATCTTTATTTTTGCACCTAAAGGCATCATGGATTATTCTGAAATGCTTTAGTGAGTTTATAAAAATCTTGGAGCTGAGCTCTCTATATAGACCTTTCTTGTTACAGCTAGATGCCTCGTGTCTTTAGATATTCTCTCAACTTTCTCTTTAAGAAATTATTCTTATTGTAACTGACAACTATGTTCTGATTTATATGAGATATTCTTGCTGTCATCTTTTAACAGATTCATTATTCATTGTTCATTATTCATTATTTCTCATATAACATATGAAATGTACAATGTACAAACAACAAATTGTACATTATATATTATAAATGTTTAATGTTATTAATAAACATTGTTGATGATAATTCTTTCTTTTATTAATTAACCAACTCATTAAACATAATTTAACTATAAATGTTACAACTACCATTTCTTTATTTCTTAATTCTTTTGATAGCAATCTGCCTGAAACTAATCCAAGTTCTATGATAAAAATTCTTTGTTTTAAAGTGATCTGAATGAATTCCTTTAATCAAAATTCCATGTTGACTTATATTCCAAACATCAGCTTAAAAGTAACAAAGTTATTTAATAAATTCTTCATTAATCTCAAAATTAATTGAAACCAAGATATTATTTTCCAACAGAAATATTGTAACAAAAAGGTTAATGTTAAGAAAATCAGTCATCTTCTGTTGTGGAATTACTCAGATTTCAAAATGTCAACTAAGTCACCATTTTTTTACAGCACATTTCTTTTGTTAATATACCACAACTACTATACCATCTCTTCTATTACTTTTTAAAATTTACCTCTTTCTTCTCTAGATTCTGTGTGGAGAATAGATCTAACCCAGGCTAGTTCCAAGCAAACTAATATTAAAAAAATAACCAAATCACATTTTAAAGTACATGCCAGTGAAGGTTATCACCATCTAACATTCAAAAGGCTAACTAATCTCCACATATTCTCTGCTGTTACCAGTATTAGAAATATAAGCTCTGATGTGGTTAAAGTATCCTTTACAGATAGTAAGAACTCTATTGACATATCCAAAGTAAGAATTTTTACTTTCTTGAATTCTGTGATAGCATTTTTATTTTAATTATTTGTTTACTTATTTATTGTAATTGTTGCTATTGTTATTGTTGTTAATGTCCTGGTCAGCCTTGATTGAGAAAACTTTAGGTTAAAAACATTCCAGGAACGGCTATCATGTTTTCCCAAATGCATTCATCCAAGACTTTAATTCAGTTAGTCCTTCTTTCTAAGACAGTAGGGTGTTATTCAAAGAAGGTTTGGCATCTATTTCTTGCAAGTTGGCTTATTACAAAGATGCTTCCCTCATTAACTGGAGTTATTTTATATGTGTATCAGTGAGTATTTGTGCATGTGCATGTGCACGTGTCCGTATGCATGTGTATATGTTTATAAATGTATCTACATTTGTAGGGACCTTGCTTGGCCTTGCCTGTGATTCAAAGCTGAATCCACTGGCTTCTTGCTTGTCAGACAAGCCTGAAATCCCTTTGTGTTTGCATCTCTACTCTGGATGATTAATGGGAAGCACTCAACCTTGCTGGTCACTAAAGGTCAGTCCTTTGTTTAGGATTTAACCTACACATGTGTATATATGTATGTATGTATGTTCATATATTCAAATACATATGTATGTGATGACCATCCACTCGTGACCAAGGATGACCATTGCCGACCTTCAGGAACATTGTGCGCTCTAGGACTAACTTATATTTTGCCTTTGCAGCTCTGTTGGTGGCTAATGAGCCCTGCTCTTGACAAGCATACACGACTGCAAACATTGCAGATTAAGCTTTCCCCATTCACTATATGAGCCGTGCACTTTCGCGCAGCTCGCTTAAGTTCTTCATGCTGGATACATGCTCTCTCAAAAGTGTCGATCCCCTCCTTAACCTGCTTCCTCCATCCAGTCAGTGTTCTGCATATCACAGGCCTTTAATGAGGACTTGACACGGTCCTTAAATCGCAGCCTTGGTTTCTGCCAGAGTCTCCTTCCATTCACAAGTTCTCCATATAGCATCTGCTTAGGAATCCAGCTATTCTTCATTCTAATAAGGTGTCCAGTCCAACGTAACCAGTGCTTGTGCGCTATCTCCTCAATACTCAAGATATCAGCTGTCCTCAGGACCTGTGTGTCTGGAATTTTTTAGGTCTAGCCAACATTGAGAATGTGCCTGAGACATCTCTGATGAAAGCGTTCAAGGACCCATACCTGACGTTTGTACAGAGTCCATGTCTCACATGAGTAGAGGAGTGATGCCAGTACACATGCACAGTACACAGCAACTTTTGTTTGCCTTGCGATGCCATGCTGGGACCAGACACGAGACTGAAGAGACCGGAAGGAATTAGTTGCTCTCTGCAACCTGAAACATATTTCCTCATCCAGGGAGCAAGAACGGCTGAGTGTGCTGCCCAGGTAGACAAACTTGTCTACTACCTTCACAATTGTTCCTTCAACCAAGATAGCTGGTTTCACATATGGATTTCCTGGTGCAGACTGGAATATTACAACAGTCTTGTCCAGTCTTTTTTTTATAAATATATATATTTATCTAATTTTTTTTAGTACATATGTATGTACATACATATGTACATACATGCATACATACGTACATACATACATATGCACTGACATACACATACATACATATAGTTGACTCTCCTGTCATAGACAACAGATGAGTGTTCTGCAATTTATTTCTTCCAGAACAATCTGCACAGATAATCTGCTTATAGTGATCAAATGATTGTGTTGTACATGAGCTCACTCCCTCCATGAACCTGATGTTGTCTTTATACGAGCACATTGTGCCACATGTGAGACATCCAAGAAATCACAGTGCAATGTGAGATAAAGTGTTTTGTTCAAGAACATATGCATCACCTGGTCTATGAATTGAAACCTTGATCTCATGATAGTGAGTGCAACACCCTAACCACTAGGCCACACAGTTTCATGTATACATATCTGATGAACCCTCCCATTAGTTTCAACATTTGAGAATCCAACAACCTACACATTCTTTGTGACATTTGAATTCCACTACCGATTTTTAAAGAAGCCTGCAGCTGTTACAAGCATGAAGATTATGAGTCAGTGCAGGTGGTATATTTGCAGCTGTTTTACTCCTTTGTCTTATACCCTTAAGCCTGTTAAAGCTGGCTGAAACAAAGTCTCCTGCACCATTTTGAAACAACGATCTCCATTCTGTTCACTCCAAGATTGTTTGCTCAAAGGTGTTCTGAGTTATATTGCCTACTGAGGTTTCTCTTTAGCTTATCTAAGCCATGGTTGACCAACACTCTTTTATCCACTACTAGCAGTATAACCTGACGTTGTCCAGGTGTGACTTATTATGCCATCTATGATAAGTCTTGCTAGGTGAAAATCAACTAAAAAAGAAAGCCTTACAACGAAAAAACCCTTATGATGTAAATATGTTCATAATTCAAAAGACGATGAAATTAATAGGGAAAGTTTAAAGGCTGTTTTGCGTAACATTATTAAGTGTACGTAAATTTCATCTGTCTAATTGTCTATACAAATGCTTGTGCAAAATAACTTTTTGCGCTGCCTTGATTATACATAGCAGGGTAATCTCTTTTCGCAGAAGGTAGGACGGCAATTTCTGATGAAGCAATTGCTGGTGATCTGTTGCTACATAGTTCTGCCAGAATTCTATCAGATTGGGCAGTAGATGATGATGCACCGTTTTGCATTATGTTCAAAGCAGCTTCTGAAATGTGGTGAATTGCTGCAGTCTGTTGTTGTCTTTTTAAACTGGTTGCTTTCTTTCCCCAGCAAGCTCTCTTCTTTGGAGGCATAATCTATGTACATATGAAAC
>NC_068992.1:61509557-61510505 GCF_001194135.2 Octopus bimaculoides
GAATTCTATCAGATTGGGCAGTAGATGATGATGCACCGTTTTGCATTATGTTCAAAGCAGCTTCTGAAATGTGGTGAATTGCTGCAGTCTGTTGTTGTCTTTTTAAACTGGTTGCTTTCTTTCCCCAGCAAGCTCTCTTCTTTGGAGGCATAATCTATGTACATATGAAACAGAACAACAAAAGTTATAACAGATGGCAGGGTCGGTAGTTTTCACATTTCGGTAATTTTTCAAATTAACACCCGTACGGTTATGTAACCCAACCCTAACCCAAACCCTAAACCCTAACCCTAAACCCTAACCCTAACCCTAACCCTAAAACCCTAACCCTGACCCTAAAAACCGTAACCCTAATGCCCTAGTGAAAATCGTGCAGGTGTTAATCTGAAAAATTACCCACATTTGTAATGAAGTTCACTGATTTTCAATGTGTCATCCATAAGCTCCGTAGTTTGTATATTTACAAAACATTGACGAACATGAGTTATATTGTAGTGAATGCTTGTGTGTACGTGCGCGTGTATGCGTTTGAGAGAGCGAGAGAGAAGAGGGAGAGAGGAAAAGAGAGAGAAGGGGAGAAAGGAATAGCGAACGGGAGCAATGAAGAGAGAGGAAGGGAGAATGGAAGACAATAATAAAATAGCAATGCATGCGCGTGTTTATATGAGAAACCCACAGAAACTAAATCTTATATCTATAATGTTGATGTGTGTATGTGTTTATGTGTATGTTGTTGCCACAGATCACGTATGTGTGGTTGTGTGTGTTTTTACGTTTCTATGTTATGAAAAATATGTTAGAGGTAGAGGGATAGAAGAAAGCTATTAAATGGGAGAGAGGAAGAAGTACGAAGTAAGAGTGAAAAGGTAGAAGGAAAGAATAGTCTTAAAGCAAGTTAATCTATGACTTTGTATATATCACTTTCTCTCTCTCTCTCTCTCTCTCTCT
>NC_068992.1:61511612-61513319 GCF_001194135.2 Octopus bimaculoides
ATATATATATATATATGGGCAACACACACACACACACACACACACACACACACTAAATATAAAAATGTTAGTAAGTAAAAGTGTTTTAAAAAATTATTAAATTTTCAGATTAACACCTGCACGATTTTCACTACAGTGTTAGTGTTAGGGTTTTAGGGTTAGGGTTAGGGTTAGGGTTTTAGGGTTAGGTAGGTAATTGTGTGGGTGTCAATCTCAAGATTTACGAAAAGATTTTCCAAAAAACTCACAGTTTGTAGGGAATAAGTGTTTGTCAATCGTATTTGAAAAAGATGTGTGGCTATTTTTTTTGTTGTTATCATGGTGAAGGATGGAGTTATAAATAACTTACAATTCCCGCCAATTAGAATTAGGTATGTATGTATGTATATATGTATGTATGCCTGTATATATGTGAGAGTATAGATTCAATGTAGCAGCCTCAGTATGAAAATGAAACCATTAAAGTGAAAGTATCTGTCATTACAGTATCGAAATGCGATTGTTTCAGTTTTGATACTGAAATAGTTTTCTTTTACTGTCAGTGTTTCTCCTTCCATTCTTTTTGCATTTGTTGTTGGATCGTTCGTAAAGGTTCATAAGAGAAAGTAGGAGTTGAAAGGATTTGTAAAGGTAATAGAAAGAGGAAATTAGATTTTATTATGGGGGAAAATGTTAATTTGTGTAGTTTTATGGATTTTATTCGTAATTAGGAGTTATTTTGACTGAAAAAATGATGCTGTGACCTAACTTATTGTATTTAGAATATTAATTCCGATTCTTTAATCCAAGAAATTTGGAATTGTGTAAATGTATGAATTTTAAACATACACACACACACACACAGAAAATCTGCCTTTTATAGATAAGATTACGTTGGCTGTACATGAGGACTTTGGGTATTCTTCTGTCACTAACACTGATGACATGATCAGCACAGCACAATTGTGACTGCATAAGAAAGCTCTTGATCCCACCATTCTTACACTTGCTAAACAAGTCAACATTAGACACTGTCTTTTAGTGAATGACTGTGTAAAATGTCTAGTTAGTTAATGTACCACCTATAAGGTGTCCATGATTCCGAGCCATAAGAGAGAGTAGTAAGAATGGCAGCATTACAGATCTCCAATCTTTCGGCGGGTTGGTGCCCATTCTCCTTTGCCATCATGAAACTTTTTTGGAGCTGGATTTTCTACGGGGAGCATGCCCTTGCTTACCCACAACCTCAGTTTCTAGACATGAGGGGTCCCAAGCCCAAGCCCAAGGCCTCTACCACGATTTTTTTAGAAATGTGGTGGAAAACTAGCTCAGGGAGGCAGGGATGTTACTCCCTGAGATAGCTTTTGGAGCTCCCCTACCCTATACACACATACATACATACATATATATATATATATGTTCCCAGAAGAAAATGACTTGCTGAATGAGACCCAGCATGGTTTCCGTCCAGGTAGAAGCTGCCTTACGCAGCTCTTGCAGCATTATGACTGGGTCCTGAAGCAGCTACTTGACCATTCAAATGTTGATGTGATATATCTCGACTTTGCAAAAGCCTTTGACAAAGTTGATCATGGCTTGATATGTCACAAGCTGCGAAACCTTGGCATAGCTGGTAAATTAGGAGAATGGCTGCATGACTTCCTGAATGGTAGAAGTCAGACAGTTGCAGCCAATGGAGAACTATCTAGGGAAATGCAAATATTGAGC
>NC_068992.1:61513399-61515091 GCF_001194135.2 Octopus bimaculoides
ACTACTGTTCATAGTGGCCCTTCTGGACATGCCCACGGTCACTAGGAGAGCCACTGTCACTAGCTACACTGATGACACAAAACTATCTCAGGCAATAAAGAATCCTGATGATACCATAAGCCTGCAGAATGACCTAAATGCAATATATGAGTGGGCAGAGCAAAACAATATGCAGTTCAATGCAAAAATTTCAAGTACTGCACTACAAGGCCACAAGTGTCCCCCAACTGGCATACACAGGACCTGGAGGTACTGCAATCCCAGAACCACAAACAGTAAGAGACCTGGGCATCAACATGTGTAGTGATGCATCATTTCACATGCACATTGTCAAGTTGACAGCAAAGTGCAGACAACTGGCAGGGTGGATACTGAGGACATTCCGAACAAGGGATCAAAAAGTCATGTTGACTCTATGGAAGACATTTGTCCTGAGCCGCCTAGACTATTGCTCTCAGTTGTGGTCACCACACGGTGTCAAGCGGACAGCAGAACTCAAGGCAATTCAGCGGCACTATACAAAACAGATCGTCACAGTCCAGCAGATGAACTACAGGGAGCGACTGAAGGCACTAGGTCTCTACTCCCTGGAACGCAGGCGGGAGAGATATGTAATACTATACATATGGAAAATACTGGAAGGACTGGTACCAAACTTTGGCATCAAGTACTACACAAATGCCCGCACATATGGTCAAAATACCACTACAGTGAATATAATGATGAAGTAAATATATTAATTTTTATAAATAAGGATAAGATTGTTATTTAAAATACAGATAATACACATAGGCGCAGGAGTGGCTGTGTGGTAAGTAGCTTGCTTCCCAACCACATGGTTCTGTGTTCATTCCCACTGCGTGGCACCTTGGGCAAGTGTCTTCTGCTATAGCCTCGGGCCGACCAAAGTCTTGTGAGTAGATTTTGTAGACGGAAACTGAAAGAAGCTCGTTGTATATATGTATATATATATATATATGTGTGTGTGTGTATATGTTTGTGTGTCTGTGTTTGTCTCCCCACCATCACTTCACAACCGATGGTGGTGTATTTACGCCCACACATATATAGACATATACATACTTCAACACATACATATGCATACAAACTCTTGTATGTTCACATGCATTCATGCATATAGACACTCATTCGTATCTATTTTTGTACATATAAATTTCTGCATGTATAAATGCATGCAAACCTGCACACATGTATAATTGTAAATGTATATGTACACACATGCACACCCACACACAGGCTTGTATGTGTACGTATATATATCTACATATACCCATATACAAATCGATATTTATATAAAATATAATATCTTTACGTATCTCATTTCTATTTTCATTCTTTTACCTCCCTCTGTATTTCATATCTTCTCTACAATAATTAATACTCAAACATTTTCTTGCACCGTCTCTGATGAAGGGATATATAAAATACCCCAGAAATATCTGTAAGACTTTTTCTTTATAAATGTTCTGAAAAGTATTCACAGCCTTGGATTTTTTATCTCATTCTGTCAATTTTTATATATGCATGCTAATACATGACCTACGCTGGACTCCTCATTCCTATCATTATCAAACCTGGAGCTTAACCATGGCCTATCCATAGCACTTACTTAGCGTTACCTGACACCTTTGGGGTTTTCTTGACACCAGTCCTCTCATACCTTATATATAT
>NC_068992.1:61515194-61517979 GCF_001194135.2 Octopus bimaculoides
TATTTACAAAGACAATGAAGTGGTCCTGAGTCTCTAGGTTCCCCCCACCCCAAGTGATCTATGAGCCATTTTCCGAAATGTTGCACATAGCACAGTCCCCACTAAAAAAAAACAAAAAAAAAACGACCAGTCTAAGGGTGATAACTAAATGAAAATTCTGGGGAAACTAGGAAAATTATTCATGGTTTATTTTTCACTTTTTATAATGTTTGATCTTTAATTATCTCTTTCAATATTCTATGTGTAAGAAGAAGTATGCTATTCACAGTGATAGATTGTTACTATATATTCTTATTAAATTTGTGTGTGCACTTTAGTAGTATTATTATATTGTTTGTATTTGCTTTATATTTATATCTTTGAGCCACCAGATTATTCATCTAAAAAAAGCTATTTGTATTTTTGCTTGTTGTGATATTTAAATTCAATAAATTATAGTACATATGTTTTCAGTTTTCCCTTAACTTTTATTTAGTTACATTGTACTACACATAAGCCAAAGTCTGTGTGATGATTGCTTCATTTATAAACTGAAATACTAGAAATCATAGATCAGAATTTTATATGTGCCTATCCCGATACTGGCCGGAAGGAAACAACTCTATCATCTACATGAAAGTTAATAGTCATTTCTCATATATGCTCAATACAATCTAAATGAATAGCTTTCAATATTCGTAGTATAATTTTGGCAGCTTTTTTCAACCCAGTTAATGACAGGCATTTCTGTTATGGCACTTGTGCCAGTGGCATGTGAACAAAACATTCAAGCAAGGTCGTTGCCAGTGCTGCTGGACTGACTCCTGTGCAGGTAGCACATAAAAAACACCATTTGAGTGTGTCAGACTGGCCCTAGCACTCACTACACTCTCGAAGTGGTTGGCATTAAGGGCATCCAGTTGTAGAAACTGCCAGATCAGATTGGAGCCTGGTGCAGCCATCTGGTTCGCCAGTCCTCAGTCAAATCGTTCAACCCATGCTAGTATGGAAAGCGGTCGTTAAACGATGATGATGATGATATATGTATATATACTCTTTACTCTTTTACTTGTTTCAGTCATTTGACTGCGGCCATGCTGAAGCACTGCCTTTAGTCGAGAAAATCGACCCCACGACTTATTCTTTGTAAGCCTAGTACATATTCTATCGGTCTCTTTTTACTGAACCACTAAGTTATGGGGACGTAAACACACCAGCATCGGTTGTTAAGCGATTATGGGGGGGGGGGACGAACACAGACACACAAACACACACACACATATATATACATATATACGACGGGCTTCTTTCAGTTTCCGTCTACCAAATCCACTCACAAGGCTTTGGTCGGCCCGAGGCTATAGTAGAAGACACTTGCTCAAGGTGCTACGCAGTGGGACTGAACCCAGAACCATGTGATTGTTTAGCAAGCTACTTACCACACAGCCACTCCTGCACCTTGAATAAAGTGTAATTGTGTACAACCAGCTCTAACATGTTTGTGTACACTCTGATATGAGAAGAAAGACCTCTTGTTAAAGAAATAGCCCCAGGAAAGAATTCTCCTTGCATAAAAATATGTAAAAACACATTGAGCAATGAATGATGTATCGTGGGTTGCTGCATATGTTCCTGTGTCATTCCTCACTGAGAACTATGAAAATTTGCCTTTTACAGCCCTATAAGAATAGTAAATTAGGCATACACTGACATACTAAAAGCTTGGTCAAGCTGTAATTAAATAATTAGTCACATGAAGCAGCATTGAAAAATATATAATTATGTATAACTACATTTAATATGACTAATGATTCTAGAGTTGGGATATTATTCTTACAATTTTAATTAAACATAAAGTAGAATTTCTCTATCTCACTCAAATAAAATGGAAGGACCAATAAAACTGCTGAAGACTTGTTTTGATGAAATATTGATACTAACACCAGACTAATAAAGACAAGGATTTATCAAAGTAGACATTTGTATTAATTTAAATATATAATACAAATAATCACTTAAAAATTTCTTCCATGATTTTTCAGATTGTCATGACAAGAATGCTTACTGGAGAAGAATATGGTTGTGTTAACATAAACAAGGAAAAATCCCTTGAGTATTCCTGCAAAGTGCTGAAAAGTAAGTTTCCACCGAACAACTAAATCAAACACACATAGCTTTGTTAAGTAATGCATTAAAATAATCAGGACCAAGAGTATGTTGGTGTGTTGTTGACTTTGCTTCAATCAGTTAAGCACTGTGAGGGTGAGTACAATCGGTCACCAACATCTCCAGACTCCTTTACTGCCTAACAGAAAGTCCCTTCTTTGTGGACTAGCCTGCTAGCTAGGCTGCAGTGAAGTTCCTGTTTACAGTTCATCTGTTATCAGTCCATGGGCAGTGCCCTATATATAGCTTCCCCTCAGAACTGTTGACTGTCAGGCGGTACTGGCAACGGCCACGCTCAAAATGGTGCATCTCATGTGCCACCCGCACAAGAGCCAGTCCAGGGGCACTGGCAACGATCTTACTTGGCTTGCCGGGTCTTCTCACGCACAGCACATTTCCAAAGGTCTCGGTCAGTAGTCATCGCCTCGGTGAGGCCCAATGTACGAAGGTCTTGCCTCACCACCTCAGCCCAGGTCTTCCTGGGCCTACCTCTTCCACGGGTTCCCTCAACTGTTAGGGTGTGGCACTTTTTCACGCAGCTATCCTCATCCATTCTCACCACATGTCCATACCAGTGCAATCGTCTCTCTTGCACACCACAACTGATGCTTCTAATGTTCAGCTTTTCTCTCAAGATACT
>NC_068992.1:61518657-61523362 GCF_001194135.2 Octopus bimaculoides
ATATATATATATATATATATATATATATACAGACATACATATATATATATATATATACAGGGGGTCCTGAAATTAAGGCAGCCAAAGTTTTGGGCTTTAATATTATCAATAAATGGGATAAGATATTAGAATCATGCGTCATTATAAAACTTTAGTGTGTCTTCTTTTTGTTTCAGACTGAATTATTATTAACTAGATAATGGCTATAGACTGAAATACAATCATAACTCTCCACAAGGGAGGGAAAAGTAATACAGCTATAGCAAAAAAAAATCTTGAAATTATCCAAGCCATAGTCTGGAAAATTGTAAAAAATTGTCAAGAAATTTCAAGAGACTGGTTCCACCACTGATCAGTCTGGATGTGGCTGAAAAAGAAGTATATGAACCCCTCAGCTTATCAAAAACACCAGAGAAAAGATATGCTGAAATCCTTGTTGTTCCACCCGAGAACTTGGCTGTCACGGCAAAAATACGCTGTACATCGATGTATTGAGTGCTGAAGGAGGAACTCAGGAATCATTCCTACAAGATGATCTGCTGTCATGAGCCCACACAAGTTTATAATGTCATGAGACTGGAGAGAAGTCATCTTATCCTGTATCAGATTGCTGAAAGCATGTTGTCCAGCCTGGTGTTCACTGATGGAAAGAAATTTGACATTGAACAGGTAGTAAACCACCAGAATAACTGACTTTGGAATGTATCTGGTTCTGTTGAGGTTAGACTCATAAAACAACATCAAAATCCACAGTCAGTTATGACTTGGGTGGTAGTGACAGCCACTGGAAAGTCTCCCCTTGTATTTGTGCCCTTGATACATTAATGATATTCTGGAAGCTGAACTGCTTCCATGAGCGAATGAACATTTTCAAGGCACACATTGGAGTCTCCAACAGGACTTGGCACCATCTCACAGCTCCAAACAGACACAACACTGAATTCAGTAAAACATTATATCATTCATAGTTAAGAATGTATGGCTCTCAAGAAGCCCTGATTTCACCCAGTTGGATTTTTCTGTTTGGTCCATTTTGAAGATGAGGGTCTTGAACACTCATGCTTTGCTCAATGCTTTAAAGGAAAACTGCACTAGGAATGGGCTTCAATTCTGCAAGAACAGCTATATGTTGTGTGTAAAGCATTCACACCCAGACTTAAGGCTGTGATTTTAAACAGAGGTGGTCATGTCAAATAAATGTGATAGTGTCATAATTGTGTTTCCTTTACCATTGCATTGCAACATATTTTTAAAATTTATATTTCAGGCAAAAATTGGCTGTTGAAAGTTATTTCTTCCGAAAAACGTACACAAAAATTTGCCATAGAAATAGTTCAAGACAAGTTATCATCTGTCTCCAGAAACTTAACATGGAGTCATTTCTGTCAATATGGAGATATTTACATAAAGCATTTTAATAATTTGAAGACATATGAAGATGATGAAATCACAAGTCTGAAAGTCCATTTCATTGGTAAATCTCTGAAAATCAATGAAGTAAATATATTTTCTTAACCTATTTTAAAATATCTAAAGATGATTGGGAGGCAGACTGCATGTTTTATGGGAGTAAATTTGATACTTCAAAATGGCTGGATCCAGATTCTTAGTCAAACAAACTTCCTTTCTAGTTCTCTTCTAAAATATTCTAATAATAGGCACAGTTATGGCTGAGTTGTATGAAAATTGCTTCCCAACCACATGGTTCTGGGTTCAGTAACATTGTGTTGCACCTTGGGCTAGTGTCTTCTACTATAGCCCTTGGCTGACCAAAGTTGTGTGAGTAGATATGATAAACAGAACTGGCTTTTATATATATATGCGTGTGTGTGTGTGTGTGTGCATGTGTGTGTGCATGTGCGTGTGTGTGTGTGTGTGCCTTTGTGTCTGTGTTTGTTCCCCCATCACCATTTGACAACCTGTAGTTGGGGTGTTTACATCCCTGTAACTAAGCGGTCCAGCAAAAGAGACAAATAGAATAAGTACTAGGCTTAAAAAAAGTCCTGAGTTCAATTTGCTTGACTAAAATCCTTCAAGGCATTACTCCAGCATGGCTACAGTCAAATGACTGAAACAAGTAAAAGAATAAAAAAATAAAAAACAATGATGGACAGCCCTAGACCTATCCCTCACTACACACACACACACAACCCACCCTATCCTCATTCAATTCTGACTTTCCTTTTTTCTCAACCTTATCACTAACCCTTTCCTTCTACCCTGTTCACTGCCTTATTTCCACCCCCTCCTCCCCTCCTATTTACTATCCACATTCCCCTGCCTAGAATCATCTCCCATTGTCTTTTTTGTTCCTCTCTGTTATCGGAGCCAGTTTTAGGCTTTAACTTTGCAAGATACAAGACAATCATCACCAGGATTGGTGCCATGACCTAAAGCGCTCAATCCATTCTGTAAAGTAGTTGGCATTAGGAAGGGCATCCAAACCATAGAACCCATGCCAAAGTAGGCACTGGTACATGATGAAGCCCTCCAATTTGTTAGATCCTGTCAAACCATTTGACCTATGCCAGCTTGGAAAATGAATGCTAAATATGATAATGATGGAAGTGGTGATGAAGGCAGTGGTGGGGTGATACTGTTGTTGCTGCTGGAGGTGGTGGAAGCAGTGGTGATAGTTGTCATAGTGACAGCATTTGTGGTGGCAGTGGTGGTGGTGGTGATGATAATGTTGATGACGACGATGCTGATGACGGTAGCGGCAGCGATGCTTGTGTCAATGTGATCAGCTAAACCCCCTCCCTCACAAAGCATCACCCTACCACCTGAACAACTAAAAATTCCTCTCCAATATTGTTTAATTCTTACTGGTTTTTTTCCGCCTCACTGCATATAGGTACCCCAAATGGTACATCTTATGACTGAAAACAGTGGGAGCAGTGTTGATTGTTGACTGTTCTAATGATCCGCAGTACTAAATCCATATCCACTCTTTTAATTAAAATCAAAAATTTTATTAACCCATTGATGGATATGTCTGTTTAGGAGAAAAGTCAAGCAGTAGAATCTGTTTATCAAACTTTGGTGAGATAAATATTATTGGTTGCTCAACTGATTGATTGATTGATTGATTGATTTGGAGGGAGGTGGGAGGGAAAGTATTTAAAGTGTCTCCCCTACAGAATGTTGACGCCAATAGAGAATGCAAGGACAAACAACATCAACACCTTGACAAGAAACTGAAGCAAATCATAATGAGTGTTCAATCAGGTGAGTTATATTAATGAAATTTCAAATCTATCATTTCAGATAAGTTTGATCAACAATTTCACAGAGTATAAATTCAAAACAAATGAAGGAAGCAAAACTCAGGATAACTTGGTGACAGAATTTATTCGAATGACAAAAGGTATTTGGTGTATCTGAAATTGTCTTATTTAAATGTTGTTTTTTTTTAAATGTCTGACATCAATATCATACACAGACATATTCATACACACACTCATGTAGAGACACACACAGACACATACATATGCCCGTACTTTCAGCACATATACACAAACATAAACAGGTTCGGTGGATAATGTAGTGAACAGTCAACTCAGGAGTATTTTCCAGAGGAAATCCAATCAGGAAGTGATTTTGTTAATGTCCAGGAATCAAGAATAAAATCTTCTGGACTTTTCAGTGTAGAACAATGTGGAAAGCCAAACATTATGGTTTGAAGTGATAGAGTATTTAGAAGTCACAGTAGTGAGAAGTGGAGTGATGTCATTATTGGAAAGGGAGAGTTCTAGAACAAACTATCATGTTTAATTAAATTAAATGGAGAGATTGCTAAAAATGCCAAACTCACTATCTCCAATTTGGTTTTCATGCCTCTACTCATCTATGGTCATAAATGTTAGGTAATGACCAAAAGAGTATGATTGCAAATACAAGTGGCCAAAATGAAGCTCCTCCAAAGGATCTCTGGAGAAACTTGACATGGTGTGTAGCTCAGAGATTAGGGACTCTCTCTAGGTCAAGCCATTATTTTTTGCATTGAGAGGTCATGGCCCTGGTACTAAGGGTATGCAATTAGAATGTCACAGGAAAGATTCTTCAAACCAGTGTTGGTTTGTTCACAACCTTGTTACAACCAGTGTTGGATTGTTTACATCATGTAACTTAATGGTTCAGTAAAATAGGCTGAAAAACTAATACCAGACTTAAAAAAAGACAGTGCTAGGGTTGCATTGTTCAATAAAACTCTTCGAGGTAGTGCTCTAGTATGGTTTCAGTCTAATGACTGATGCAAGTACAAAAATTGTGCCACAAAAGAAAGAAGCATTATACAGATTGAAACTTAGTTTTATATTCTCGGTGGGGCAAAATGTTTTATGAATATTTAGCCAGAGCTGATTTTTGTCAATTTCAAAGATGAGATCTTTGAAATTGTCATCAGCTACTTCTTATGTCCAAGAGTTTCTTCCAATCTGAATGGTTCCTCATATGAAACAGGATTGGACTTCTCAGATCAATGATAATGTTTTTTTTGTCCTCCAAAGATATTTTTGTGAATTTTTAATTAAAATTTATTCTTTACTTTTTAGGGAAAGAAGAGAAAATGTATTTTATGAAATTAAGCCTGATCATGACAATAGGTAATTATTCTGTTTGCATGTGTGTGTATATCCAGTTAGTGTTTGTGACATACATTCATATACACAGATATATGCATATATATAAGATCGGAAGAGCGTCG
>NC_068992.1:61523711-61532026 GCF_001194135.2 Octopus bimaculoides
ATAGAGAGAGAGAGAGAGAGAGAGAGAGAGAGAGAGATATACATACATAGATATAAACACACACACACACACACACACACACACACACACACACACACACACACACACGTTTGTATATAAAACTAAATCCCAATACTGTGGCATTTTTCTTGAGAAGGAATCATATGTAGACGTATAGCGTTAAAAGTCACAGAAATATCAGTAACAAACACCAAGCTTCCTGCAGATGGTTAGACAAATTTTGTGCCAGCATCTATATAGTAAAACAGTAATTAACAGGTGACTGCCATCACAAACAGCTGGCAGGCTAGGTAAAAATTCATTATTAAGAAAGGAGAGAAAATACAGTCATTCAAATTACGTCTTCTCAGGAAAATTGTTAATTATTTATTTCTTCATATACCATCAAACATATTTTCTTTATAAATCTTTTCATTCTGAAACTGCATGTTTTCAAGTTCAGTGCCACTACCTGGTACCTTGGATAAATGTTGTCTTCAATATCCTGGGGCTGAAGATCCAGTGCCTCTGAGTGAATTTGGAAGTTAGAAATTCTGCAATTGTTATCTGAGTGTCACTTTAATGATACCCACTTAATGTCATGTATTGAAAATAGGGGTCATGTTCTGTCATGGTTTGTTAGTTATGGATACCAGTTAATCCTCCTCAAACATGATTTTATAATTGTGAGTGGATCTTTCTCAAAACTCAGCTCTAAATTTGATTGGCAGTTTAATGACTGTAGGGAAGACCGGATCTAGTTGTTACACGGGTAAGTTGTTACAAGCTCATTATTTCCAACTTCAAGAAATAGGTAGCACTCAGGTCTCTACTTCATGAAGGCCAACTCCATAGTACCCTGGCTGCACATGTGTATTGCACTGGCGGACTGTCACCAGGAAAGGTATGGCTCAAAAAACGATTTTTTACTCCAAAAGTGAAATTTTGCCACAAAGTTATTTCCTTGACTACTAATGCACAAGTGATGTTACTAAAGTAGTTTATGACTCATTAGGAAGTATTGGAAGTTGCTTTCGATACATGAAGGTGTATCCTGGATGCCATGCATTGCTAGTGCTGTGAATGAGGTAATCCCCAGAAATCCATGGTTGGGGCTAATTGTTACAGTGTATCAACTTACCCCAGGCATGTAACAACTTACCCCTTCTATTTCAGTTTAACTCACCATGCCTAGAAATTACAAAAGGAAGACTACAAGGGGAGATACCCCTCTTGATGTCATGGAAAGAGCCGCCAGAAAAGTTGTGGTTGAAAAGAAATCATTACGGAATGTTGCCGTAAAAAAGCACATAAGGGATGAAATAAGCAAACAGAAATTCAAACCAAAGAAGGCAACTGGTACAGAAAAGGAAACAAAGGGGAAGGGAAAGTCAACTAAAACAGGTAAAGGCAAAGGGAAGCAGCTTCACAACAAGCAAGTTGCCAATTGGAAATGCCTTGTCTGCTCAGACTGGTATTCCAACTCCCTTCAAGGTGAAGAATGGGTGTAATGCAAGATCTGTAACGACTGGGCACACACTGACTGTACCGATGGACGACAGGACTTTCTGTGAGATCTGTGTGGTGAGAAGTTAATGGAGGACGATTCCGACTAGATGGTACATGTAACAATGGGGAAATTGGCTGATGAGGACTCTCAGTATCACAGTTACGATATGAGGTGGTTCAAAGCACAGTTAATTAATTAAAATAATACTTCCTAGATGCAAGAAGCAGGAGACGTATTCATTTAAAACTTGTTTGTTAACATAATTCCGAGTTATGGACAGTTGTAACAAAGCACCCCAGTAAGTGTCACAATGTACCCCGCACTCGGGGAAAATTGTTACGGCTGACACCACCTCATTAATTAGAACCTGTCTAATTAATGTTATATAATTTCTGTTTTTTGCTGGTGATAACAATAAATAGAGATCTTTTACTAATTAAATCTGAAAAGAAGCTTCAGCTGTGTTCATTTATGTGGGTGCCAAGGCAAAAAAATGAAAAAGATGTAACAACTAGACCCGGTTTTCCCTACCAAGAATGTTTGAATGAATTCAACTATTTTTGGTATATTTGTCATTACTGAGCTGGTATTTGGCAGTTTAAAAACTGCAGCTACAATGTCTGAATGAAAGACAGGGAGTTAAGTGAGGTTTACAAATTTAACGCATTAACTTCCCCATCCCAAAATATTTGATTAATTAACTTATAAAATCATATGGAAAGTTTTCCAAATCAAAAGCCCAGTCTTATAACGATTCTGTGACAAAACAAACCTGAATAGTAGAAGAAAGGATAAGGGCTTACATGAGACAGTTCTCTACTGCCCTCCAAATGAATGTAAACAAGGTTTGTACATTTCCTTATGGTACTGGGTCATAGTACAAGAAGTTAAGAATTAAAATTATACTCATGATGAAAAGAAAAATTATTAGTATTAATGATAATCCTTGTTAAAACGAGGAGTGACAACTTCAACATTTAAACTATTGGAATTATGCAGTAGAGAGAGTGTGGGGTTTGATAAGAATGAATACCAGTATATTTTACTGAAGAGGTTTAATAAGACTGAAATTTATCTAGAGCTACCTCCCATCCTTACCAATGACCAGACTCACTTCTACAGCATGTCTCAATTCAATTTTTTATTGATTTTCTTCTTGGAATTATCTCTCTAGATTTTGACAGCAGTTATCACTACAGCTAATGAACCTTCCTTCAACTACTTTTGTAATTTTGAATGATGTTAAATTCGTTTTGTATTACTGCATTAAATTTATTAGCAGCCACTTATACATAAGATATTGTTTGATTGACTATCCTGCTGTTTTCTTCTTCAGTTATTGTCCTCCTTGCAGTCATCATAGTCTTCTTGATCATCATCAGCATTGTAGCTCTCAGGTAAAACTCATGTATTATTAATCTCTACTCTCATTTTATTTCCTTTTTGTGTTTGTCTGGGTCTTTGTGGCTATATGTGTGTGTCTGCTTGTGAGAATATCTGTGTGTATATTTGTCTTTATGACTGTGTATGTTTTCTTAATAAATAACAAATAGGACAGTACCAAAGTACTTGTGTATGTATGTGTATGTGTGCATGCATATATGCATTTGTATATATCTGTGTGTTTGTGTGTATGTAAAAATAACAGGTAAACAACATCAATGACATTTCAATATTTCTTATGCTCCCTTCAGTAATGCATACACACCATTGCACTCTTATGCAGTGCACGTGTCACTTATTCAGTGTCCTAACAGAAATATGAAGCTTATAGTAATTCTTCTCATTGTTACAGTCACCTCCGTCCTGCCCCTAATGTCTCACAATAACATGTGTTGACACATTTTCAGCTCTCTTTATTTTGCCTTCTAACTTTACCTTCGGACTCACACAGTCTCTTTAAATTACTCTCTAACTCATTCTCCTTTCTTTTCCAACTGAAGTAGGGATGTATCTACTCTACAGCAAAGCAGCTATCCCTGTCTTTTACGTCTTTAATCTCTCATCAATTGGTACAAAATCATCTGCTTCCCTTAATACTATTCTCCAGCTGAGGAGTTTTTGTCTTGCAAGATACTTGGTGACCCTGTTGATGCTGTACCTAGTACACTCTATAAAGTGATTGGTATTAGAAGGGCATCCAACAGTAGAAACCGTGCCAAAACAATGAAGCCTAGTATGGCTCCTGGCCCTACCTACTTCTATCAAACTGTACAACCAGTACTATAATGGAAAGTGGACTTTAAAGTTTTTGCCTCTCATACCTTTTTCAGTCACTGATCTGTGATCATGCAGGGACACTGCCTTGAAGGGTTTAGTCAAATGAATTGAGCCCAGTATTTATTATATTTTTTTAAAATCTAGTATTCATTGTATTTGTCTCTTTTACCAAACTGCTTGGTTATAGGGATGTAAACAAGCCACCACAGATTGGTGGTGGACAAACTCAAGCACAAACTCACACACATATATATACATAAATGTGTATACGATAGGCTTCTTTCAGTTTCTCTCTACCAAATCCATTCACAATGATTTGCTCTGCTCAGAGCTATAGTAGAAGATACTTGCCTGAAGTTCCACACTATAGGACTGAAGCCTGGACCGTGTGATTGGGAAGCAAACTTGTTATCACATAGCGATGCCTGCACCTATAAAAATATAAAAAAAAGAGCACTCCCATAAGAACTTCCGGTTGTCCTCCACATTATATGTCACTATATCCTCCTCTTTCTCATCAACTGCTTCAAGTAACATATCACTAAATCTCTGACCATTCAGAGGATCCTTAAGCTTCCAGACCATTCTTTTCCATACTGGCTGCCTTTAGCCCTGATCCTGAAGTTGCTAACATCTATCTTATGTTGTGTGGTGCACAATTCGCCTGGGAAAGTTTAGGCATTTATAAGCAGCCATCTTTCCCGTTTTCTGATGAAAATGTTGTCACCCTTACTAGTGTGCCCACCAGGTGTTTGGATGTATGCATGATTTGTGAACAGGTGGCAGGTAGGTTTCCTGAAGTTAGTATTGCAAATCATAAGGTCATTTGCATCACAGAACTCCATCAGCCTGGATCCTTACTCATTAGGGGAACCAAATTTGTTGCCACCATGCATGTCATGGAAACCACCTTGATGTTTTCTAACATGTCCATTGAAGTTGACCAAAGAGGTCACTGTCATTTGTCGACGAAGTATTCTGCAAAACTGGTCTTTTTGTCATAAAACTGGTCTTTTTGTTCATCAGGTAAGTCCAGGCTGAGAGGCATAGGCTGAGATAATGGTTACTGTTCCACATTGCAACACTAGTCTAAACTTAAGTATTCTTTTACACACTCTGACTACCTGAATTACCTTATGAACCTAGAAGATTTTATACCGATGCTCTTTGCCTCTGAGGAACCTAGCAGAACCTCCTCTCCACCTTACTTGGATGCAACACACATCTACACACCTCCATCTGAGCATGTCAACAATCTCACTAGACCTACCTTCCAGTATGCCCATATTGAGTTTTCCCATTCTAAGGGTATGGAAGGTGTGGGCTAGGGAGACATAGGGATGGGGAACAGCATTTTGCATCTGAAAAGAAAGCTTGCATGCATGTTTGATAGATGTATCATATAAGTACAAATAGGTTTCAACCTGCATGTTCTTCACCGTCATTTTATTCACTTCAGATTCACCATGTTTACCAGGAGATAGCCACTAGATCGGGATGGAAGTAAGGGAGAGAGCATGCCATATAGGTTTCTGATAGAGGTTCTAGGAGAAAGACTTCTACTCATAAGGTCTGAGGAGAAATACTTCTGGTAGGGGCTTGAGGAGAAATACCACCTGTACAGGTGGTGGGGGTGAGGTGGGTTGAGCAGGCACACCATGAATAGATAAAGGCCATGTAAAATATCCAAAGAGAGTGAAAGCCACTATTTAAACATATGGCATGAAAAAAAACGATTTAGACATAATATGAGCAAGATAAGAGATGAAATTTTTGAGAATTAACACTATGGGAGAAAAAAAAATGAATTGAACATTAGGATTTTTTATGCCAAAAGTAGAATTATAAATATAAATTATGAAATATAAAAAATGAATGATTTCTAATTGATTATAAAAATGTAAATTTAGTACATGAAATTCATTACATAATTCAATAAATAAATAATATTTTGATGTTAAACAGGTACAGTTTTACCTTCCATACCTCTCAACTTCATATTTAACATTATATGTCTTAAAAGAGATCTTTCCAGATGAAAAACTGCAGTTACCAGCATTTAAACAATTCATGTATATATTAACTATGTTTACATTACAGAGCTGCTTCGGTTGCATAATCTGAATATGTGTGTGTGAGTGTGTGAGTGTGTGTGTGTGTGTGTGTGTGTGTGTGTGTGTGTGTGTGTGTGTGTGTGTGTGTGTGTGTGTGTGTGTGTGTGTTTGTGCGTTTGTATAGGTACAAGAGTTAGCATATGACAGTTTTATGTTGTGACGGCACACCGTAAAACTCATATGCTAATTCATTGAATATGGAACACCACATTCATAAAATCAACAACCGAAAACTAAGGCAGTGCGCAGGCAGCATCGAAAATAGGCCCCCAAAATTTGATGGAGACACACATAACAACCTTAGAGACAGTGCAAATACCAACCACATAACGCATCACAGTAACAATGACTCAAACAATAAAACTAACCAATAAAGAAAAAACAACTGCAACAACCTTACTAATCAACCAACAACACAAACCAATAACTCAAACAACAACACAAACACACCCAAAAATAATAAAAATAATAATAGGGTAGCCGCAGTACCAACTGGACATGTATCGGCTGTATACACACAAACAAAAAAAACTGACATTCTATGCTCATGTAGAGACTGTTAAAAATGTCCTCCGGGTAACCAATGCAAGACCCAAAATGTCATGTACAAGCACACCATAGATACTAGAGGAAGTGCCAGCATATATATTGGCTGATATTTTCAAAATAATTCTTAAACTGCCATCAACATCATTGGCCAATTCCATCTGGTGACTCAAGGAAGAGAAAGTAAAATACAACCTGACCTGGTTAATAATTAGACATATGAATCCCTACAACACACTATCCCAGAAATGCTGGCTATGTTCTGAGGAATTACTGTCAATATTGTTGACAAAAGAGTGACTTATAAATAGATTGCTGAACGACTGCTCAGATGCATGCATACAGCCAAACACCTGTTCATGCAGTACAATGCAACTACATCTAACCGATACAAACCATAACCCTGACAACTTGGATTAACACTCCCCCTACCTTAATTGGGAACCTGATGAACCGCAACCATGGAGCCTATAGTAAGGAAGGACAAGATGAGAATGTTATATGTATTTAGGTACGTTTGCATAGGACACTTGCAGAATGCAACAGTAAGTAACTAACATACAGCTTTTCAAAAAACGTAATAGACTGATTAACTAAATAGACAAAAATTTGCTTTATTGTGTTGATTATGGTCAGATTCAGTTATATTTATATATGTTACCTTTGAAATGATACCTTTGGAATGCAACCATTGGTCATTAGAGTATGCGAGCTAAAAAGTACTAGAGCATAGCCTCTAAACTAATATAACAGATGAATTATCTAGAGAGGCAAAAATATGCCTTTCTATATCTTTGCACTTGTGTACAGATATTGATGTTCATATAAGTTCAGATATGTAATCTTACAATGCAGCTGTATATTAACGACAACAACAACAACAACAACAATAATGATAATGATAATATATGCCAAAAATTAGTTAGAGCTTGAAAGACTAACGAGATGCAGGAATGTATATGTGTGCAAATATATGTGTGTGTGTAGGTGTGTGTAGATATATGTATACATGTGTGAGTGTGTGTGTGTGAGTGCATATGTATGTATGTAAAAATATATGTATGTGTAAACATAAAAATATGGACATGTGTACATAAATGTGTATATGTAAGTGTGAATGTATGCATGCATGTAGGTACGTATATATAGGTGTAGGGGTGTGTGATTCACCCTTGGTGATATAGATGTGGAGCGAGTCAGACTGCCTGTGAACTGCTCTAGTCTTGAGGTGACTGTGATGACAGGCTGATGGTGAGTTTGTCTTCCAACCATAAATTATAAGAACTACGACTGAAATTGACCTTATGGGTGAGTGGGCCAACATCCCTTGTGTGAGTGTATATATGAGGGTGTGTGTGCGAATGTATGTATATGCATCACGACTTAAGCTAGCTTGCTAAATAACCTTTTGCCCCCTAGACATTCTAGCCTGCATATACCATTTCCTCCCTTTTCTTGTACCATTCCTTTGTCTTAAAATCGATGTAACTCAATCCATCCGTTCACTTACCATACAGTTTTTTTTTCATCAACAGTTATTTGTCTATATTTACAAATGTTTGCTACAATTTTCAATTACTATTATCTTTCTGTAAGAATTTCAATGTTTCATTCCCTAATCAAATGGGCATATAACAGCAAGACAGCCAAGATCTTTAGCGAGGCACAACTTTAAGTATGGGTGTACCTGATGAGACCCAGTATGGTGTACCTGATGGGACCCAGTATGGTGTACCTGATGGGACCCATGTTGCAAAATGGATGCAACACATGTTGAACAGAGTTCCCTCATAAGGGACAGTAGCAGGATGGGTTGAAATGATCATTGTACAAAATAAAGATTAATACCAAATCCATCTTCTGGTTATTTAAGAAATTATCTGATCTTCATATATATATATATATATATATATATATATATATAT
>NC_068992.1:61534515-61535664 GCF_001194135.2 Octopus bimaculoides
TATATATATATATATGTATATAAAAATTTAAATGAGAGTTTTGACACTAATATCCATTATTATTGAAGTTTATTCCTATGTCAACATTTCTGTATAAGGTTATATTTAACTGTCAAATTCAAGTTAGATAAGAAAATATATATATAAATTTTCAGGATGAGATAAAAATCCAAGGCGTTGAAAGATTTTAGAACATTTATAAATAGAAGGTCTTACAGCTGTTTCTGGGATATTTTATATATCCCTTCATCAAAGACTGTGTGAGAAAATCGTTAAGCAATAGTTATTTTACACTCAACAGTTCTTTTTACACTCTCATATCTTTCTCTCTCCATCACCGTCACCTCCTCATTCCTACTATCAATTTATCTTGACTGACCACTAACCAGTACACTTTCCCTCTCTTCATCTCTTTATTATCCCTCTCCCCACTTTTCTTTTTTCTTTGCTTCTTTTTTTTTCTTTGCTTCTTTTTTTTTCTTTGCTTCTTTTTTTTTCTTTTCTTTGTTCCTCTCTTCCTGTTTTTGATTTGACCTTACAAATACAATCCCAATTTTAAGTCACTTTAAATAAAACCCTCGATTCAATAACACCGTGTACAAACTCTATACTTGGAATGACCAATTTTAAATACTATTGGATTTTCCTCACAAGGTACTAGAATCTTATATGTATACCATTCTGCCTAAATAATGGATCTAAATATGCAATATCCCTGCATTTCTCACGTCTATTTTCATTCCTCCACTTCACTCTCTATTTTGTATCTTATCTAAAATAACTATTGCTTAACCATTTTCTCACACCATCTCCAATGAAGGGTGAAATAAAATATCCCAGAAACAGCTGTAAGACCTTCTATTTATAAATGTTCTAAAATCTCTCACAGTCTTGGATTTTTATCTCATTCTGAAATTTTTTTAATATATAGACATGCTGATATATGACCTATGTTGGACTCCTTATTTGCATAATCACTGAACCTGGAGCTTAGCTATAGTCTGTCCATAGCACTTACTCAGCATTACCTGACACCTTTGAGTGTCATTGACACTATTACTTCTCATAGCCTCTCTCTCTCTATATATATATATGTATATATATGTATATATATGTATATATATATATATATATATATATATAAATTTT
>NC_068992.1:61535950-61537854 GCF_001194135.2 Octopus bimaculoides
CAATGTAATCAGAAAAGATAGGCATATTGGCAATAATTCCGCTCTTCGGAGATGAATGGAGTTATTATATACGTGTTAAAATTTCCACAAACGAAAAATATGAATTTTCCAAATTATAGGAGGGATTACTTTTACAAACTCTTAAAGGACAGTATACATTTTAATATTTTAATTAATATCATCTTATTATATATACCATTCGTTTTTAACACGTATATAATAACTCCATTCATCTCCGAAGAGCGGAATTATTGCCAATATGCCTATCTTTTCTGATTACATTGTGGTTGCAATAATGTCTGTGAAACGATCGTCAGATGCTTTTTAGTTTTTTAATTCTTACACTTTCATAATATTTATACTCAATTACACATACATTTTTATATGCATTTATATACACATGTATTTTTATGTACATTTATATTTTTTACATATATTTATATTTTGTACATCTTAAATTTTAATTTAATTATAATTCAAAATATTACCGTGTCACATTAAACATATATTTTTCGAAATTTGAATATTGATTTCCTGTGAATATTATTAATAATTTTATAAATTTATGAATGATATAAAAACATATATAAAAACATATATATATATATATATATATATATATATATACAGTCGACCATGTGATTTCAATTTGCATTGGGTCTCCTTGGTGGTGGGTACTTGTTGCCACTGAGGAGATCCAAGGCAGATTGAAACCACATGATCGACTATCATAATATTCTGTCCTTTAAAATATATTAAGAATATATAAATTTTGTGCATTTTCCTTCTTTTGTTCTATATTTTTTCAGTACAACTCACCACATGGGGAAAATCTCTTCAACGAAATTCTTTACTATATGTATGTATATGTGTGTGTGTGTGTGTGTGTGTGTGTGTGTGAGTGCATGCGTGTGTGTGTATGTACTATGTATGTATGAATGTATGTATGTATGTATTCTGTATTCTTTTATTCTTCTGCATGTTTCAGTCACCATTTAACTGTGGCCATACTGGAGCACTGCCTTGAAGAGTTTTTAGTCAAATGAATCAACCCCAGTGCTTATTTCATTTTTAAAGCTGGGTACTTATTTTATCGGTCTCTTTTTGCAGAACCTCTAAGTTAGGGAATGTAAACACACCAATACCAGTTGTCAAGTGATAATGGGAGGACAAACACAGACATGAAGACACACATAGAGTGACAGAGACAGACAGAAAAAGGGAAAATGTTCCTTGCATTTGAGAACTATGGAAATATTTTAAAAAAGAATTTCATTTAATTTTTCCACAATTTAATTGCTTTTCATGAAAAAGTCACCAAGACTGAAACTGGTACTACAATGTTCTTCATGCTAAAATTATTTTAGCATTTTCTACCTTGTCTTATTTTCCTTACACATATTGACTTGTGTGTTCCTTTTCAACTTTCTACATATATATGATGGACTGTTTCCATCTACCATATCCACTTGCAAGGCTTTGGTTGGCCTGAGACTATAGTAGCACATCACAAAGAAGCTTATCGTGTTTGTGTATGCATATGTGTTTGTATACTTCATTTTGTTTTTGTTTATATTTTAAGAGTTGAAGTACGTAACTAGAAAGGAAGGATTAAATAAAAATGAATTTAAAAAAAAAAACTTTGAACTTTGTTATGGGATAACTTAAATGTTTTGCACCATATATTGGCATATTTCTGGATTATTATTATTATTTCATTACTATAGTTCTAAGGCTAACTCTGAATGTCTCTATTAAAAATATATACATAAATATTTGTAGGTATATATATATATATATATATATATGTATATATATTACAGAGATGTACTTGCATAGCAAGTGACCTGATCTGAGATCGTGTGCTGGAACGAAAACAATTGCAGCGTGGAAGGTGTTTATAA
>NC_068992.1:61538029-61539090 GCF_001194135.2 Octopus bimaculoides
CGGCGCTTTGAGACCGCGACCTGTTCAGCACAATTTTGTCAGTGAACAGGTCGCAGTCTCAAAGCGACAAAAATATTTTGACAAATTAAATTTAAATGTTGAAGTGAATCTGATGGTTTTTGTGTGTTATTTTAGATGGCTTATAAACACCTTCCACGCTGCAATTGTTATATATATATATATATATATATATATAAATATATATACTTAGTCCAACCCATGCTAGCATGGAAAGCAGACGTTAAACGATTAAACGAACATATATACATATGTATATATATATATATATATATATTTTGCTTATTGCAGATGCAAAATGACCAGAAATAAGAACATATGCAAAGGTAACACATCAACTCTTAAAATCAGTGCAAGTCAAGAATCAGGCTGTGTACTGCTAAAGTCTGAAGAAACTTATTCAAACATGAATCCAAGCTTAAAATGGTCTCCAGGAATCTATGAAAGCGAGGGATATTGGGGGCTATAGATAAAACACCCTCCTTAACCTGTTTATAATCCTGATATTGAATATCTTTACACACAACCTATCATATATACATGCCGACAAAAATTTCAATGTTGAGCAATTTGGTCTTTTTCTTCTATATTTTGGAAATTTTCCTTTTTTAAGTAAGTCATGCTATTAACATGAAAATCTGAAAAATATACATTATCTTATTTCACCTGTTTCGGTCTTAGACTGCAGCCATGCTGGGGCACCAGCTTGATGATGAATAATTTCTGAATGATGTATTTTTAATTTAAAGATTAAAAAATGTTTTAAAAAATTATTCTTTTTGTTTTAATTTATTTTTTAATTAATTCATCATCGTCATTATCATTACCACCACACCACCACCACCTCCACCACCAACACCACCATCATCATAATCATCATTATTATTATTATTAAGGCAGTGAGCTGACAGAATTGTTAGCACGCTGGATGAAATGCTTAGTGGTATTTCACCTGTTGTTATGTTCTGAGTTCAAATTCCACCAATGTTGATTTCACCTTTCATCCTTTCAGGGTTGATAAATTCAGTACCAGTTCAGTACTG
>NC_068992.1:61539162-61550616 GCF_001194135.2 Octopus bimaculoides
CCTTGTGCCTATAACAGAAAGGATCATTATCATCATCATCATCGTTGTTGTTGTTATTATTATTATTATTAAAGTGAAAGTGGAGATAACTGCCAGCATTCCAGAAAAAATGCTTAGTGACACTTTATCTGTCTTCAGGTTTGTAGTTCAAATTCCACTGAAGATAGCTTTGCCATTATCCTTTTAGAGGTCAATGACCACTGAACACTGGGTTTGATGTAACCAACTCCCTCCCCCAAATTTCAGGCCTTGTGCTTACAGTAGAATGGATTATTACTATTTGGTTTCCAATTTTGGCACAAAGCCAGCAATTTAGGAGAGAGGCTAGTCGAAACCTTCAATTGACTTTGCTAAAGCCTTCAGTTCTGTGCCACACAAACTACTCAGGGCAAAACTCTCTGCAATGGGTATAAAAGATGATCTCTACTACTGTTTAAAGTCCTTCATTCTTGGTTGGAAAGAAGTAGTCACTGTTGTAGGACATCATTCTTCACCTTATGAAATGGCATCAGATGTACCACAGGGATCTGTTCATGGACCCTGTTGTTTGCTACATATATTAATAACATAGATGCCAACTTGAAGAATTCTACAGTGTTGAAATATGCAGGTGATATCAAGTTGTACATTGAAATAAAATGAACAGATCCTATAAACTAAGATCCTTCTTGTAATTAGACTTGGATGCAATGCAAGGATGGACTACCAACAAGCAACTCAAGTTCACTGTTGGCAAGTGTTTCACTATGCATTCTGGGGGGGAAAAAAACTCAGCTTTTACATACTCCCTTAACAAGATCAATCTTAAGAAGTCTGTTAATGAATGTGATCCAGGTATTACCGTCAACAGGAATTTGTGTTGGACAAACCACATCTCTGAGATTGTCAAGAAAGCTGAAGGAGTCTTAGCATTATTCAGTAAGATCTTTGTCAGCTGCTCTCTAGCAATCTATCTAAAGATGTATCTGGCTTATGGTATGATCACATTTAGAGTTTGCATCACCAGCCTGGAACCCCTGACTTTCTTGTCATATCAATCTCCTGGAAACTGTTCAGAAATGTGCAAAGCAGACAAATACCCACCATCAGGATTCTACCATACTCTGAACGTCTTACTTCCCTGAACATGGACACATTAAAGCTCCAACTGACCTGGTAGACATCCATAGAATCATTCACCATCTTTCCAACAACAACTTTGGATACCTTTTTGAATTCCATATGTCTAACACTAGTAGACATGCTTACAAAATCAAAAACCAACACAGCACCCATGACTTTCAGAAACACTTTTTCATACTCAGAATTGCAGAACCATGGATTAAACTTCCTGAAATTTACCAACAGCACACCTGCTCGTTTCTTCTTCTTCCTGTTTTTTAAAAGATTTTTTTCACCGTCCACTTCCTGTGCATATATTATGTATTGTTAATGCAGTTTTGATTGCTTTCTCCGATGAGCTGTTGTGCACTTGAACACTGTATAGAATAAGTTCATTATTATGTATATAAATACATTGACCCTATTGATCAATTACTACTTATTTTATCAATGTTGAAAGGATGAAAGGCAAGATCACCCTCGGCTAGATTTGACCTTGCTTTTCATCCTTTCAGGCTTGATAAAATAAATGCCGGTTGCACTCTGAGATTGATGTAATCAAATAAGCCCAATCCCACTAGAATTTCTGGCCTTGTTACCAATCTTGAAACCATTTCAATTGGTAGAATTGTTAGCACATGGACAAAATAACAAAATTCTTAGCAACATTTCTTGTGACTTTTCTTGTTTTGAGTTCAAATACTAATGATATCAACTTTGTCTTTCATCTTTTCAGGTTTGATAAGATAAAGGGCCAGTCAAGTACTCTAGCTGATGTAATCAACTAACCCCTTATTCCCTAAGATTGCTGAGCTTTTCCCAGAATTTGAAATAATTTATGGTAACAAGCTGGCAGACGTTTTTGTTCCTTGGACAGAATGCTTAGCAGCATTTCTTCCAGTTCTTTACATTCTGGGTTCAAATCCCACCAAGGTTAACTTTGCCTTTCATTCTTTCAGAGCCAATATAATAAAGTACCAGTCAAGTACTGATATTTATGAAATAGACTACCCACTTCTACCTAAATCTGCTTGCCTTATACCAAAATTTGAAATCGTCGCCGTCGTCGTTATCATTAAGGTTGTGAGCTGGCAGAATTGTTAGCACTCTGGACAGAATGCTAAAATGCCACTTCACTTGTTGCTACATTATGAATTTAAATTCTATCAAGACTGACTTTTCATCCTTTTAGGGTCGATAAATTAAGTACCAGTGAAACACTGGGGTCGATGTAACCAAATTCCCCACAAAATTTCTGGCTTTTTGTCTATAGTAGAAAGGTTTGTTATTATTATTATTATTATTATTATTATTATCATTATTATTATTGTTAAGGTGGCAACTTAATGGAATCATTAACACAACAGGAAAAATGGTTTCTAGCATTTGTTTCTAGCTGTTTGAATTCCAAATTCATGTACAGTCAAGGTTTACTTTGCCTTAGGATCAATGAAATAAGTATCAGTTGATCACTGGGGTTGATTTTTGTGATAACAATAATTATTCAAAATCAATATCCTTATTATTCTATATTCAAAGGTAACAAGCTAGCAGAACTGTTAAAATGTCAGGCAAAAGTATTGGCAGCATTTTGTCTATCTTTGCATTCTGAGTTCAAATGCTGCTAAGGTTAACTTCCCTCTTCATTCTTTCAGGGTTAATGAAATAAGGACCAATTCAGCATTGGACCAATGTAATCAACTTGCTCTTTCCATAAAATGTCAGACTTTGTGCCTATAGTAGAAACGATTCTTATTCTGCATTCAGTTTAAGTAAATTTGCTTTGAATACACAACTGATAACATAGTTATAAATCTTTCTCTCCCCTAGGAATTACAAGCTTTGTCTCTTGTATTCTTACAGTCAATAGCATGAAAAGAAATCAGTTAAACCTTTGATAAAATACACTAAGTAAACATTCCCAGGCACCAAAGTCAGGCATCGGGCTTGATCATAGCCGCAGTCCAATGACCGAAACAATTAAAAGATAAAAGACAACTGGAGTAAATGTATATTCTTAAGGTAACAGGTAACACTATCTAAACAACTGAAATAGTAACCAAGGAAGATAAATCAAAATGTGTGGATCAGAGTTATCTCTCTTCTCTATAACAGACACACTGGAACAGCGACGTGAAAGAAAGAAAGGAAGGCCGAAGCAGAAAATGCTTTCTCGACAAGTGCGCAAGGTAATCCTTTACAACAGGGTCGGAAAATATCGAATTCGGCAGAAAAAAAAAAAAAACGAAAAAAAAACCCTAATTTCTTTGGATTTGTATACCTACGCACGCACAAATAAATATATAAAACAAAACAATTCAAAATTATATTTTTCCTTTTTGTCTCTTCATTTCTTTTCGCAGCTAATTTATTCATTCATTCAATGTAATTTACATTCTTTCAAACTTTGGATAATTAAAATATTTGCTATTTGAAGAAATGGAATCCTTAAAGCGAGTGGGTGGGCGGATTGAAGGAAATTTTGAAAAACGAAAATGTTAGTAGGGGGATATATTCATTATTTTTCTTTTTGAAATTTCAAGTGCTTCAATTCCCCGAAACCTTAATTATTTCTTCATCGTTTGAATTTCGTTTCCTCTTATTCAGTTCAACACTTTATATATGTACAAAGATTGAAAGTTTACTGCTGAAACATATGGCTATATGGGCATTGTAAATCCCAAAGGTCACTGCACACACAATCACCACAATCTATTAAGACTTTGTAGGATCAGTGGACGCCTACTGTTAAGACAGCACTAGGCGTGAATAACAATAGTGAAGCAACTACATCTGTGAAGGGAACCCATTAACAATTATTAACGACAGATTTATCATCATTACTTGACAATTTGAAGTATAAACCCAGTTGTCTCTTTTATTGAGAAAAAGCAAAGGTGATCTTTGATTTTAGCTGCATATATCTGCAGGATTAATAGACCCTTCCAATAGATTAATGTTTTGTAGGGAGAGCTAGTCAATTACATCGACCTCAGAGCCCGAATGGTACTTATTTTATTAACCCCGAAAAGATGAAAGTCAACTTTGGCAGGATTTGAACTGGCGATCTTTCGGTACTAGATCACCATAACTTCCAGTCGTTGTGCGCACGCATACTGATTACAATATCGTATAGTGCGTTTGTTTTTAAATGACTTGAAAATATGAAAAGACAACATTAAATAGAAAAAAAAAAATGAATGGCTCACTAAACTCAAACCTTCTCCCTTCAGATTCATACAGTTCTCAAACTTTAAACACATTAACACACTATACGATAATGTAATCAGTATGCATGCGCACAACGGCCGGAAGTTATGGGATCTAGTACCGAAAGATCGCCAAATTACCGAAATACGACAACTTTAACACGAAATAACTTCGAAAATAGAGAATTTTCTTAAAAACGCTAAGAGTAAATGATGTTTTAAATGACACATTCTACCAGTATACGAAATTTGAAAATGTTTAGCTACAAAAAATTGTGGGAAATAAACACAACCACGAAGAAGACACACACATATATACTGGAGAACCTTGCAGAACGCGTGCTTCATTAAATGAGTAATTTTTTTGTACGAACTAAGACGCGTGCGAATAATTATTTTAAAGTACGAGCGCACAAATCGTCCCACCTGTAACGTAATTCAGTTAATAAAGCCAGTTTATATATTTCCTTTGCATTCTCTTTTTTATAATTCCCATTTTACTTGTAACTACACATTACTTCTCTGTTTTAAAACCCATAAAAAATTATTATTTCAGTAGTTTTGTGGGGCTGGAACGGATTAATTTTATTTTAGTTAATTTCAATGGGGAAAATTGATTTGTGAAGCGAATAAGACGAGCTCGTACTGCGAGGATAGACAGTCTAAGCAGGGGAGCTAACCCCTATTATCATCGTGTCATGCAGAGTGACCTCGCTTGTCGTATGAAACTCAATTAGAGTTGTTTAAAGAATAATCCATTCTATTATAGGCTCAAGACCTGGATTTTGCGGGGAGAGA
Organism: Octopus bimaculoides; assembly: GCF_001194135.2. Classification (NCBI taxonomy): domain Eukaryota; kingdom Metazoa; phylum Mollusca; class Cephalopoda; order Octopoda; family Octopodidae; genus Octopus; species Octopus bimaculoides. Next base: position 61,544,271 of record NC_068992.1, read on the forward strand.
AACGGTCGATGACTGGGACTTGATTTATCAACTCCGAAAGGATGAAAGGCAAAGTCGACCTCGGTTGAATATGAACTTAGAACATAGCGGCAGACGAAATACTGCTAAACATTTCGCTCGGCGTGCTAACGATTCTGCCAACTCGCCGGATTAGTTCTTTAACGAATAATGAGCAAGGTACACTTCTGCTAGTGTAAGTTTGTATCAAGCAGTGTTAGATATGTTGTACACTAATTATAAGATCACCTTATTCAAATTTTATAGTGCTTAATTAGAAAATAAACTTCTTCGCACAGCTGTCCTCATCCATACGTAACACATGATCATATCAGCGCAGTTGGTATCACTGGCACCCATACTGTTGGCACGTAAAATTTGAATAAGGTGATCTTATAATTAGTGCATGATTGTTGCTAGTGCCACCTGACTAGTCCTGTGCAGATGGCGCATAAAAAGCACCCACTACACTCTCAGAGTGGTTGGCGTTAAGAACGGCATCCAGCTGCAGAAACCTTACCAGATCAGACTGGAGTCTGGTGCAGCCTCCTGGCTTGCCAGTCCTCAGCCAAACTATCTAACTGATGCCAGCATGGAAAGCTGATGATGATGATGATGATGTGTTATTCCATATCAAATAAACCCCAAACTTTGTTATTCTGTATTGTTATACCCCAAAATTACCTAATTAGTTGACATTGAACTAAAAATTCCAATTTGAAACAAATTTTTGTAGGTGATTTTAAACTTTTGAATAGTAGTGTATACATATATGTATATATATATATATATGTGTGTGTGCGCGTGTGTATGTGTGTGTGTGTGTGTGTGTGTGTGTGTGTGTGTGTGTGTGTGTGTGTGTGTGTGTGTGTGTGTGTGTGTGTGTGTGTGTGTGTGTGTGTGTATAAAATTTTGCTGTAGATATACATTTCAATGTGTGCATAGATAAATGATAAATACATCAAGAGAAAATTGCTAATATACATGTAAACTTGCTTGCCTTCAGACTAAAGTACTTTATGCCACTTATACTTCTAGAATTACACACACACATGCATGTGCATGTGTGTGGGGTCTGTGTACATGTGCCACATTTTCCGTCAATACCACAATGTTGCCACTTATCACCATCAACAACAATGACCACACCAGTTTCATCATCATAATCCTCATCTTCACTTTAATACTCCTCCCCACCCCAACTACTTGACTGACCTCAATTTAAATCTTCAAAATTCAGGAAATTTTAAACAAATCTACTTGCATATACTTCTGTGAAATCAGTTAGAAGGATGGAAGGAGTATGTACATGTGTGTGTGTGTGTGTGTGTGTGTGTGTGTGTGTGTGTGTGTGTTTGTGTTTTGTGTGTGTTTGAGTGTGTGTTTGTATGAATTTGTATGACTAATGTATCTAACATCCTACAAAGCACATGAAATTGTACTATACATATTGGTTTCAAAGTTTGGCTCAAGACCAGCAATTTTGGAGACTGGGTAAATTGACTACATTAACCCCAATGCTCAGCTGGTACTTATTTCATTAACCTTAAAAGGATGAAAGCCAAAGTCAATTTGATACTATTGATAACTATAAAATTGTGTGTATCCTCTCAATGATTAACCAGATATGATTTTTTAAATGAGAGCATCTGAAATAAACTCGAATGCTCTCACAAACAGGAATACTAAAAAGGAACCTAACCACTCTCAAAATTAAGTAAAAAGCATGGGAAAATAATCTAGAATCCTTGTCCAGTACCGGATTGATCCCAATGCTGGTCATGGAGTATGAAGATGAGTGTGCAGGCTGTGTTTGTAGTGCTGTATGTTTGACATCTGCAGTGGGAACAAGGACAGTTTTCTCTATGAAGGTCTTTTTTAGTCTATCCACTGATATAGTGTCTTTATGACCATTAAGGTCAATAGTGAAAAATTGTGTGAAAGAAAACAGAAAGGACCTGTATCTAAAGCAGTGCATTATATTAATTTAAAAATTAATAATAGAGAAACGAAAATAGAACTTTGGAAACAGCAATGCCACCATAACTTACATGGAAACCATAAGTGTACTTTCAAGGGAGATGATCAGAGAAAGACTTGAAAGTCAACGTAAGATTGTAATACTTCATGTAATATAAGGTATATATAACAAATAATCCAGAACCCTTGTCCAATGCCAGATTGATCCCAAAAGCTAATCAGTTTGTGCCAGTTACAAGGCCAAACATTTCTGAAAGTTTCACCCGAATCCATCCAGTAGTTCCTGAGATATCTTGTCTATAGATAAACAAACAAACATGATTGAAAACAATACCTCCACCTTTACTAAGGCAGAGGTAGTAATTGATTAAGTAACCAGAAGATGGATTTGACATAAGTCTTTATTTTGTACAATGATCGTTTCGATCCATCCTGCTACTGACCCTTATGGGTGGGACTCTGTTCAACATCTGTTGCATCCATTTTGCAACCTGGGTTATATCAGGTACATCCATACATAAAGTAATGTCTCGCTAACGATCTTGAGTTTAGGCAGTCATGTTGTTATATGCCTGGTGAGTTAGGGAATGAAACATTTCTACAATTTTCATTACTATTAACTTTACATAACAAAAATGGTAAACATTTGTAAATATAAACATATACTATATTTTCTGATCTATAAAATGTATAAGTATTTAAGCTACAGGGCTAAATTTTGGGGAAAATTTTTGTTTTATCTACACATAAAGTACACTGGTGTTTAAAGGACCTATAGAGCTACAGGTCCGCAGCTACCTTTTTTGTCGTTGATGTGTATGTAGTTTCAAAATGCCTCCAAGAAAGAGTTACACAGCTGCTGCCTTCAAATTAGAATGTTATCACCAGAGCCACACTGAGACAGTACAACATAAATGAATCCATGGTCCATTTATGGCACAAACAAGAAGATTCACTATAACTGACCAAAATAGCAAATCATGGCAAGGTAGCTAGGTGACCAGTCCTAGAAGACCGGGTTGAGAGTTGGGGGCTTGAGTAGAGAACCTCACACTGAGGTATAAGCACAGTACAGATAAGACTGAAAGCAGTATCTTTAGCCAAAGACCTTGGGCTGACTGACTTCCAAGGTGGACCTTTCTGGTGTCTCTGGTTCATGCAAAGAAAGCATCTGTCACTGAGAGCCAGAACAATGGTGTGCCAGACTGCCCGCAGACTTTGAAGAAAACTTCAGACAGTACTGCAAGACCAAAATAAGAGAGCTCACACTCAGCCCTGACCAAGTTATCAACACTGACAAGGCCCCACTCACCTTTGTCATATTTTGCGAATGAAAACAACACTAGATTCTATCTTACTATAATCAATGACAAACACAGTTTGTCAATAGTAAAGTCTTTATTAGATTAAAAATAATATTATCAAAACATGATAGTAAAACAAAACAAATATGCTTTGTTTTCTTCCGGGCACCAATGCAGCAGTAGTCTTTCACATTGTTCACTGACTGACCTTTCCTCTGGAAAAAGCAGAGGAAGCATTTGATCTCCAAACACAAATAATTTTCCTCCTGAAACTTGTCAATAATATGCACATTCGGCACACCTTTCTATGAGCCGCACACTAAATTTCCTGGGTAAAAAATAGCAGCTTATACACCAGAAAATATGGTAAATGTAGATAAGAAAGAAAGAAAAAAGAAAGAAAAAGGAGAAAAAGAAAAAAATAATTTTTGTCCGCAGGAGAAGTGAATAGGAGAGATTAAGTTACATTTCAGACATAGGAATGGTACTAGAAAAAGGAAGAGAAAAGAAAAGAAAATATATATATATATGTATGTATATATATATATATATATATATATATATATATATATATGTATGCTGGCTAAAGGATCTAGGGTGTGAAAGGCTGGTATACTTGTTAACATAGGTCGAGATGTATATAGGCATATACACACATTCACACACACACCCCCCATACATACACCCACACAGTGACATCGGTATCCCCTGCCCACTTGGCCAATTTCAACCATAGTTCCTACAGTCTGTGGTAAGAAGATAACTACGTATATATATATATATATATATATATATATATATATATATATATACACAAAGCCCTTCAGGTAGATGGCCCTGCTCGATCTGTGGAAAAGGTGTAGGTAGAAACTCCATAAAGTGTACCCAGTGTAAGCTATGGACACATAACAGGTGCAGAAATATCAAAGGAAGGCTACCTGGAAAGATAGATTCTGTGTGTGGCAAATGCTCAGGAGCAATAAATGTTGAAAATGTGCAGAAAACAGCCTCTGTCACATTTCAGTGGGGAAAACTATAAGCAGTTGAAAGCTTATGTTACCTAGGTGACCAAGTCAGTAGTGGGGGTGGATGTTCCGAAAGTGTAACTGCTAGAATAAGAATAGTCTGGGCAAAGTTCAGAGTGCTCCTACCTCTGTTGATAACAAAGGGCCTCTCGCCCAGAGTAAAAGGTAAACTGTATGATGCATGTGTGCAAACAGTCATGCTACACAGTATTGAAACATGGGCGGTGACTGCTGAGGACATGCATAAGCTTGCAAGGAATGAAGCCAGTATGCGCCACTAGATGTATAATATCAGTGTGCATACATGGCAGAGTGTAAGTGCCCTGAGAGAAAATTTGGACTTAGGAAGCATCAGATGTGGTTTGCAAGAGAGACAACTGCACTGGTATGGTCATGTGTTGCAAATGGATGAGGACAGCTGTGCAAAAAAGTGTCACACCCTAGCAGTAGAGGGAACTTGTGGAAGAGGTCGACCCAGGAAGACCTGGGATGAGGTGGTGAAACACGGCCTTTGAACATTGGGCCTCACCAAGGTAATGACAAGGGACTGAGGCCTTTGGAGATATGCTTTGCTTGAGAAGACCCGGCAAACCAAGTGAGACTGTAACCGTGGCCTATGCCAGTGCAGCATAACCAACCCATTTAAGAGTACCCATCAATCATTGAGCAATAAACTGCACTTGCGAAGGCCTGTTGAGGCAAGTGAAATTGTTGTCGTGGCTGATGACAGTACTACCTGATTGGCACCCGTGCCAGTGGCACGTTAAAAGCACCATTCTAGCTTGACAGTCCTGCCTGTCAAGCTAGACAGTTTTGCCTGACTGGCTCCTGTGCCAGTGGCATGTAAAAGCACCATTCGAGCGTGGTTGATGCTAGTGCTGGCTGACTGGTCCTGTACTGGTGGCATGTAAAAAGCACCATTCGAGCGTGGTTGTTGCTGGTACCGCCTGACTGGTTCCCATGCTGGTGGCATGTAAAAAGCACCAGTCAAGCATGGTCACATGTAAAAAGCAGCCACTATACTCTCGGAGTGGTTGGCATTAGGAAGGGCATCCAGCTGTAGAAACTTTGCCATATCAGATTGGAGCCTGGTACAGCCTTCTGGCTTGCCAGCCACCAGAAAAACCGTCCAACCCATGCCAGTATGGAAAGCAGACGTTGAATGACAACGACAATGATGATAATGATGATGATATATACATAGATACATATACACACTCACACACACACATATATATGTACATACGCATATACCTACATACATACACATATACACATGCAAACGTTCCCATCTAGATCTATGTATTTGTCTCATTAGTTTTTCAAGCAGTAACTTTTTGATAGCCTATTTGAGTTACAAACTTTCTAAGTAAGGCATATTTTTAGTGTGCTATAGGGACTCATGTGTCTGATTATTGACCAACATTTCAACATACTCATCAACATATACCCATTAGTCCAAAATATTACACACACACACATGTATACACATACATACCTACTTATATATATATATATATATATATATATATATATATACACACACATATACATACACGATGGACTCTCCCATATACCTCTCATCAAAGGTCGGTAGCTATCGGACACTGACGAAGGGAAATAACCCTGAAACCCTGGTCCGTTCATGCTAAGATCAAGATGAGAGGGGTACCTTCCCTTGGCAAAACAAACAGGACACAGTAGTGTGTCGATAAGCCAGCTGGAGGAGATGTCCTCCTGGGGCTAAAGCAACAGTAACATCCACCCCTAGGGGTCAGCCACACTTAAGTGGCAATACACTTCACTTTATCGTGCAGTTACTGTTAATACTTCATTTAGAGAATTAACATTGCTTGTTTTCACTTTCTCGATATCAGTGAAGAATTTCACTGGAAAAATATACATAAGGTTGCCAAGAATTTATACCTCTCATCAAAGGTCGGTAGCTATCGGACGCTGATGAAGGGAAATAACCCTGAAACCCTGGTCCGTTCATGCTAAGATCAAGATGAGAGGGGTACCTTCCCTTGGCAAAACAAA
>NC_068992.1:61550808-61552824 GCF_001194135.2 Octopus bimaculoides
AAACATGATCAGGGCTTTACATCAAGATATGAAAGCTAGAGTTAATTTTGGTGGTAGGCTCTCTGAATCTTTTGCTGCGGAAAATGGAATAAAGCAAGGAGACCTTGATGCACTCACCCTCTTTGTAATATATTTTGCTGTTGTATTGTTACATGCTTTTCAAAACTCTGAGGAGGGTATTTACATAAAATATCGAACAACAGGGAATGTTTTTAATCTGACCAGACTGAAATTCAAAACGAAGGTTTTTACTTCAGTCATTAGGGAACTTTTGTATGCTGACAATTGCGATCTGAAACAGGTCTGCAATCTCTTGTATCTGCATTTTACAAAGCTTGTGATAATTTTGGCTTAACCATCAACTTGAAAAAAAATAAACAGTTGTAATGCATCAACCGGTGTGTGGTGCTGTTTGTAACCCTGCTAAAATTTTTCTTAAGGGAAAGTTACTCGAGGTTGTTGATTCATTCGTCTACCTTTGAAGTTCTGTTCAAAATTATGGAAATCTTGATAAAGAAATACAGCTGTGAATTCAAAGGGCAGCAAAAGCATTTGGCAGCTTGTTGTCACGTGTTTGGTGCCAGCAAAATATAAATATGAATACAAAGCTGACTCTTTACAAATCATTTGTCTTACCATTCCTGTTGTATTCCTGTAAAACTTGAACTTGATATGAAAGGCATTTTAAATTGTTAGAACAATTCCACCATAAATGCCTTCATCGCATTTTAAAAATTAAATGGAGTTCTTTTACTCCAAACACAGATGTTCTTGCATCTGCAGGCATCACCTCAATTAAATATATGATTCTGAGGAACCAGTTGAGATGGTGTGGCCATATTCAGTTCTATATTTAAAAGATGAGGAATTATGTACATTATTTACATTTGAAGGATATTTGTCCTCATCTTGTTTGTTGTTAACACAACGTTTTGGTTGATGTACCCTCCAGCCTTCATCAGGTGTCTTGGGGAAATCTAGAACCTGGCTTCTCATTCCTAAGGTATTTTTCTATGTTGTTAATATTATTATTGAGTGAGAGAGCAGTGCATGCCATCAAAGTGACACTGGGGTAAAATATACGAAGCCCATTATACCCATCATGACTACTCCTCTGAGACATTCCATTTTATTAGATTTGTAGGCGATGGCAAGACATCATAGGATGAATGAATCAAAAAACTTAGCTGAGATGTAGTCCACTACTATATCTTATTCCAACTTATTTTCCTTTCAACACATTCCTCCCATCACATCTGTCCTTGTTGAGAGCATTGGATCAAATGAAACTCTCTTCTCTCTGTTTCTCTTGTTTTAATGCTGTTGCTAACAACATATCTGCATTCGGTTTGTATCATACTTGCAAACAGTCTGAACTGATCTACACCAAATCCAAGTTCCCTCCGATAAATTTGCATTGCACCCACCATGTCTTGATGTGTTAGAGGAGACAGAATGTCATCAGTCTCTGCTTCTGATTTCCACTTACTGGTCGTTTTTACATCTGGTGTATTTCATCTGATTTCTATGTCCTTTGACTCACAGTATTATCACCGTTTGTACCTTCCCTAGTTTATAAATTTCGACTATTGATGCCAGTGGTAACTACAATGAGCCTCTTTTACAATAGAGAACTGAATTGCTCAATATCCGATCCTCCATGATTGTTTTCGTTCAGTTTCCTTGTATGTCCCCACTGTCCTGCTTTTGTTACCAACTTTGACCCTCTGCAAATCCCAAATTTTATTCTGGTTCGCAGGAACAACTGCCTTCAAAGTCTTATATTGTCATTCAATGCTCAAAATAAGGAGTAGAAGGACAGCTGACAACTGAAGAAGGGTCGTTTTTTTATGTTACCTGTTTTGTTTTTCCATTTGTTTCTCTTGTTGTTTGTGTACCCAACTTTATTTTAGTATTTCAAGTTGCTTATGTTTTGTGATGTGCTGTAACCATATATGCATATCTATATACATATATATGTATGTATGTACATATATGTATGTATATATATATATA
>NC_068992.1:61553144-61555444 GCF_001194135.2 Octopus bimaculoides
TATATATATATGTATATATATATATGTATATATATATATATTATTTATATTATTATTTGATTGAACACCACTCATCCATTTCCAAGTAAGTTTATCTTAATATTTTTGATGCGACTCTACCCTTTACTATTCTCTCTCTCTTCCCCTTTTGTTTTCTTTTTCATCCTTTCTATAATTCTTTTTTTCTTTTTTCTCTCCTTCACCATTTTCTATCTCTCTCTCCCCCTTCCTCCTTTACTCTCTCTCTCGTTGCTCACACATGACCATCGTCCATCTTTCTTTTCCTCTCATGATCATCTTTCTTTGCCTTCCGTGCTGTCATACAGACTGCACATATTCCTATCTATCTCCTCTTCTACCTTTTCTCTTGTCAAAGACAATATTTCTCCAGTGTTCACTACTTTACCTATATATATATATATAACACACACACACATATATATATATATCATACATATAGTTATATATATCATATATAACACATATATATATATATATATATATATATATGTATTTATGTATATATCATATATCATATATAGGAGCACTCCATTGGTTGTGAAGGCGAGGGTCCCAGGGTGAAATTCTGCCCATCTCACCCATATGCACGATGACCATTTTTAATGCAGCAGCAAATTTAAAAGGTGACCGAAGTGAATAAAAATCATAAAAATATATAAGGAAATTGCTTTTAATTTACAATAGTATCAGTGGCTGGCATGCTTAAAAACCATAAAGGCAAAAATTATTAATTAATAATGAAGGGTGCTATTGGTAGTATCAACATGCTAAAAATAACAGTTTTTGCTGGCATATAAGACACACCTTCATCTAGATACCCTTGATAAAAAAAATGACATTCAGTTGTAGAAAATCCACCTTAACAAATTCTGTCTAACCCATGCAAACATGGAAGGTGGATATTAAATGAGCCATTGATAGAAGGGTATTGGTTTGTTGATTTTTGCTAATGAGTAGGAAGGCCTTTGGTTGTAGAACCGTCTAAATTCTTTGCGTCAGTTTCCTATTTTAACTCCATTCACATCAAGGATACATTATATGAATAGAAATCAACCACAAAATATTACTTCTACAAGTAAAACACCAATTTTCCAGACATTGATGGTCCAAAACATCTTATAATCCACACTAGTTTACAAGCAGGGACTTCAAATTCCTTTGGTCACCAGATTAGTTTACTGGTACCTTGCACAGACTAATACTTTGTGCAGTATAGCATTAATGGACTTGTATGATTTATGCAAATGTACAGATACCTGTATTTCATTTAATTATTTATGTTAATTTCATATTTGTAGAATTTGGAGTTTGCTAACCATAAGTGGCCACCCCTAGTTTATAAAAGTCACTAATCACAAAAGGCTTTGAAACCAAAGGCTCCAGAAAAATCGAAGTTGTACTTGTACTTTATTTTTTTTAATGCCTGGAATGATGAAAAGTAAAGTTTGCTTCGATGGGATTTGAACTCAAAATGGGAGGAGCTGTAACTAAATGCAGTAAAGAATTTTGTCTAATACACTAACAGTTTCGCCAAACACTGCTAAATAGGATGTTGGTGAAGTGACATCAACAACAACAGCTCTAGCAATGCCATGAAAGTGCAAGTATTATTCAGTGTGTGTGCGTGTGAGTGTGTTATTGTACAAGTGTGCCAGTATGCGGATATGAATGTGAGAATTGTACAGATTATGTATCCATTGTGTCTGAGTGTAGATAATGTATGTGTATGAGTAAGGGAGAAAGAGAGAAAGAGTGGAATAAATAGAGAGAAAGAGAAAGGAAAGTGAGAGAGAGAAAGAAAGAAAGAGGTAATCAAAAAGATACAAAGTAAGTGAAGTACCTTATGATCTATTATACACTTAAAACGTGTCTGAATATATTGTAGTGCATGTATATATATCATATTGCATGTTTGAAATGTGTTAACTTCCATGCCTTCATGTATTTCCATGTACACACACACACACACACACACACACACACGTATATATGCATATATATTTGTGTGTGTGTGTGGAGGCGCAATGGCCCAGTGGTTAGGGCAGCGGACTCGCGGTCATAGGATTGCGGTTTTGATTCCCAGACCGGGTGTTGTGAGTGTTTATTGAGCGAAAACACCTAAAGCTCCACGAGGCTCCGGCAGGGGATGGTGGCGAACCCTGCTGTACTCTTTCACCACAACTTTCTCCCACTCTTACTTCCTGTTTCTGTTGTGCCTGTAATTCAAAGGGTCAGCCTTGTCACGCTGAATATCCCCAAGAACTACATTAAGGGTACAT
>NC_068992.1:61556449-61558655 GCF_001194135.2 Octopus bimaculoides
ATATATATATATATATATATATATATATATATAGGCAAGTGTCTTCTCTTGTAGCCCCAGGTTGACCAATGCCTGGTGAAAGAAATTGCCAAATGGAAATGACATAGAAGCCTCATCATCATTTAATGTCTGTTTACATGCTGGCATGGATTGGACGGTTCAACTTGTGCTGACAAGCTGGAGAGCAGCACCAGGCTCCAGTCGTCTGTTTTAGTTGGGTTTCTATGGCTGGATGCCCTTCCGTCAACCATTTTACAGAGTGGACTGGGTGTGTTTCATGTGTCTCTGGCATGGGTGCTCTTTTATGTATCACCAGCATAGGTGCCCTCTTATGTGTCACCAGCATTGATGCCTCTCTGTGTCCTTGGCATGGGTGCCCTCTTATGTGTCCCTGGCATGGGTGCCCTTTTATGTATCACCAGCACAGGTGCCTTTTAGGTTTTTTTATCATATGCAAGGTGTCCAATGAACACAACTTTCCTTACAAAGCAGGCTTGGTAGGGCTACCAGTTTCGTCTCTGCAACAGGTTGTGCTGAGTTAAATGTTACATTGTAAAGCCAAAGATCTTGTTCTTAATAGTTTCTGGATTATTTAGCTTTGTAGGTGAGAGTCTTAGCAGCACTGTGCCACCTCTTATAAGCATAACAGGATTGCAGGGCCACAGAAAAAAAAAAAAAAAAAACGTTAACTATGCAAGTCCAGAGCCTGGGAGAGGAGGTGGTGAGTGAAATTTATAATTTTTTGAATGAAGTCTTTTTCCTCTGTTACTTAGCTTATCAGGAACACTTTCACAGGAGTAGCTGAAGGAAGAGGTAAAGAGTGAAAGAAAAAAGCAGAGAGAAAGATGGTGAATGCCATGTATTAAATCTATAAAACTGAGCATAAAGTATATAAAGTGTATATATAAAGTGCATTAAATAATCATTGTATTCCAATTTCCTTCTCTTTTCAATGATTAGCAGATGAGCGACTATATTTTAATGCAGATGCAACACCGGCTACGCTTTCAAGATTTTTAGATAAAACTTTCAGACATAACCCAATAAGTTTACCATAAATTCCATGAAACATTCACAGGTCCTGCTAGTTCTGTATTATTTGTAAAAATGTTATATAACAGTTACATAGAGAATGGGAAAACCTTCACTTTTTCCTTGGATTTTTCATATATATTTTACATTGTGTTTTATTAGTTTCAGTCTTTGAACTGTAGTCATGCAGGAGCTCAACTTTGGCAGGTTTTAGTCGAACAAATTGCTACCAGTACTCACAATTTTTTAAAAGTCTGGTACTTATTTAATTTGTCTCTTTTCTCGAACTGCTAGGTTACAAGAACATAAACAAAGCAACATATGTTGCAAAGCAGTGAGGAGTGTGGTGACAAACACAGACACAAAGATATGCGCACACATGCGTGTTAACATATACACAAACACACATATGCACACATATACAGAACACATTCAGACATATAGGATCGTGCATCTCACACACATCCACTCCCCCCACACACACACACACGCACACACAACTAGGGAGCCTCTACATGGTCATTCAACATGCTAGAAATAAAAGCAAAATTTCTCTCAAATCCTACGTTACTATTATAAAGAAAAACAGAAGGGCACAATTGATAATACAGTCCATTATATATCATGCTTGCATAAAGAAAAGATTGAATGATCCATATATGTATATATATATATATATATATATATATGTATATATATACTTGAGATAAATGAACTGTGTGTGTGTGTGTGTGTGTGCCAAAGTCTGCTTGACTACGGCTGACCAGGGGTTAAACTGCAACAGTAACCCAAGGAAAGACTGTCTCACTGTGTTAGTTCAAATTGCTAGAAATAAATTCTCCCCAAAACATGTCCTCAGAAAGGGAAAAGAAAACAATATGGTAGATAATATAGTCCAAGATATGCTATGGCTGAAAACAAAAACAAATGGGATAGTCATGGCATCCGAGTTGTAACCAAAGGAAAAGCAAGGGCATATTAGCTATTGTAGTCCTAAACAGATGACGTTTCAAAAACAGATGGCATGGCCTGAAATACTTTCCATTATAAGAGCCTACTTCATCATGGCTACCTTGGAATAAACAACAACAACAATAACACACACACACAGACACACATACACACACACACACACACACACACACACACACACACACACACACACACACACACA
>NC_068992.1:61560960-61563122 GCF_001194135.2 Octopus bimaculoides
ATATGTGTGTGTGTATATATATATATATATATATATATATATATATGTAGGCACAAGCATAGCTACATGTATATATTTTTGTATAGATAGATAGATGTATGAGTACATGTGTGTGTTCATGTGTTCTCTATTCTTGATATTGTGCACTGGCTGTAAATAAATGCCACCATAATATAAGAAATAATATATTGCAATCTTCAACGAAATTATGTCCATTCATGCCCTGTTCATGTTTGAAGGACTAGGAGAAATATTACTTGCTTCATAACAGGTGAAGTTTGACAACAGGAAGGGTATTCAGCTGTTGGAAAATCAGTTTCAAGAAATTTCATCTGACCTGTTTTAAAATGTGGATTTTGAAACAAAATACAAATGGGATGATGATGACAACAACGATGACGAAAGTTATGATGACAATGATATATTTGCAAGCCTTGAGTACATCTGGAGCTTTTCTGCTGATTAAATTCACACATATCTATATTTACCTCTCTATCTGGCCATATATTGGATTGTCAGATAAATTCATTTGTGTTTTATTCCATTTATTTTAATTCTTATTTTTCATCAACAATTTTAACAAATCAGTCAATAATACATTCTTCTTCATAATTCACAACTTCTCTATGTTCCAATAGTTTGTCAGTGCCTTGAGAGTAGAAACCACTGGGTCTTGACTTGAAGAATCAATCAAACCCTATTTTCAGTTTCATGTCATTCATAATCCCATCAAACACAGGTCTTTGTCTTGTGTGGATGCAACTCTGGCTTGGCTCAAAGTGTTGCTTGCTTGGGCTCAGCCATTCTCTCCTCTGCTTTATTTTGACACAAAGATGTCATTTTACATCACCAGTTATGATGTGGTAAATAAATCTCTCTTTGTGGCCACAAGTAGCTCAATGCTAAGCAAGGAAACTTGAAATGATAGAGGCATGTTGGAGTTTGGCATTTTCATTTGAAGTGTGTGGCACCCATGAACCAAAATTTTGGGGCATTTTTCATCAAGTAAAGGTGATGGTTGATCAAATCATGAGAGCATTCCATCTACTGGGCCATTTCCCAAATGGATTGGCATGGATCCTTGCAGACGAGCTCGTTGAATCAGTCATCATTCAACTGAACAGGTCGGCCACAATATGGAGAGTCTGTGAGGTCCCCTCCCATTGCACCTTGAAGTGTGAAAATCATTTCTGTGCAGATTTTTCAGTAATGGTATTTTCTCCATATGAGTGGCTTTAGCTACTTTGGAATTTTAAATGAAAATAAAGAGAGGCAGGGTAAAAAACGCTCAACTTTTTGTCTATTTGGTACTTCATTGTCATATGTCAGAAAAGAAGTAAAGTTTATTCAAATTTCAAAAACGATGAACATAAGAATAGAGCCACAAAACATTGTCAAACACTGCAATAAAGATATTTTACGTGTTAATTCAAATAACATTGGAAAGAAACAGATGAATTTATCTGACAACCCAATGTGTATATACATATATGCATTCACACACACACACAGATATATTTATACATATATGCATTCACACACACACACACAGATATATTTATACATATATGTGCATATATATATTAATTTTAGGAGTAGAAAAATTACACGTTTGTGTGTGTGTGTGTGTGTGTGTGTGTGTGTGTGTGCATGTCTGTATGTGTGCATGTGTGTGTGTGTGTGTGTGCATGCATATGTGAGTGTATGAGTGTGGCTGAGTGTATAGGTGTTTATGTTTGAATGTCATTGAGTGTGAGAGTGTGCATGTGAGATATTGTTTTTAGTGTATGTATGTATTATGTATGTGTTCATATGTTTCTATCTATTTATATATGTATACATTGTAATAGTTCATCTCTAGAACAATTTATAACCAACATCCTACTTTTCTTTTTCCGTTTTGTGCTCTACGTCTTTTGTATTAAACATAATATGACAAATTCATAAGTAGCTGACTGTTGAATTAAGTGTTGCCTCACCTCAACTAACAAAATTTTGTTTGCACTCATTTGCAAACATTCGCAATTACATACAACTGCTTGACTGCCCCTCTCTGTTTGTTTCTCTCTTTGTTTCAAAATTATTTCTTCTTTTCAGAAAATTTTTTATCAATATTCTCTTTATCATATTTTCAGTTGATATCTACCTGCATATATTGCATA
>NC_068992.1:61567124-61568629 GCF_001194135.2 Octopus bimaculoides
TAATGAGAAGGAATGAAGGAATTCTTCTTTGATTTATTGATATTCAGGTACAGGAAGAAATGAAATGGAAGGAAGTAGAATTAAATAAAGTCAAACAATGTAGAATACTCCTGAAGCACAACTATTCTCAAATGTTGAATTTCTGAATCATTATAACATAAATATTGTATTTTATTTTATTTTATTTCATTTTAATCCATTCCATTTCATTTCCTTGGAAAATTTAAAGATTTTCTGTACCTTTATATAAATAAACTAAGGAAGAGGTCTTTTATTTCTTCTAACTTTATATTACCAATAAATGTATGTATGTATGTATGAATGTATGTATATATGTATGTATGTATGTATGTATGTATGTGTGTGTAAGTATGTGTGTGTATGTATGTGTGTATGTATGCATGTATGCATGTATGTATGTAGGTATGTATGTATGTGTGTGTGTGTGTGTATGTATGTATGTATGTGTGTGTATGTATGTGTGTATGTATGTAGGTATGTATGTATGTGTGTGCGTATGTATGTGTGTATGTATGTAGGTATGTATGTGCGTGTGTGTGTGAGTGTGTTTGTGTCTCCTTGTCTTGACATCATAGCATAGTTAGTCAAAAATCCTTCATTTCTAGTCTACTGTGAAAATATGTCAGACCATGAAGAAATATGACCTTGCTTGGAATCAGGTGAGGGTTGGTGACAGGAAAGGCATCAGGCCATAGAAAATCTATCTCAACACATTCTGTTAAGCATGAAAAAAATGGATGTTATAATAAAGATGGTAATGATGTTTATATAGATGCAGGTATAGCTGTCTTATTGAGAAGTTTGCATCATTGAGGAGTTTTCAAGTTCAGTTCCACTACACAGCACCTTGGGCAAGTGTCTTCTACTATAGCCCTAGGCCATCCAGAGTATTTTGAGTGGATTTCATAGACAGAAACTGAAAGAAGCCCATTGTATATGTATGTACACAGACACACACTCACACACACACATGTACTAATTTATTTTGCCAGCTGCTACCTCCCTAATATGGTCAATTAGCATTGATCAAAGTCCCCTTTTTACCCAGTGAGTAACCCCACCCCTACTCACACCAGTCCACCTGTGATTATCGGAGTTGTCTTACCTACTTACCTTCTCCTTCTTCACCTCCACATCTGGGATATGTTTCCAGTGTTTATAAATTTGGTTGCTGCTTGTCTCTAACTTGTATTTCTTTATTGATTTTCTGATGATACATTTGCTCCATGCTTGCCCTCTAAGCTGCTTCTATTGGTTGCATTTGTTGTGTGACATCATGTGTTGCTGAATACTGAACCATATGTAACAAATGGAATGAAGGAGCACCAAACTATGCCCATATTTTCTCCTCTTACTATTATATGCACACACACACACACACACACACACATGCACATATGTGTGTGTATATATATATATATATATATATAGAGAGAGAGAGAGAGAGAGAGAGAGAGAGAGAGAGAGAGAGAGAGAGAGAGAGA
>NC_068992.1:61568639-61579834 GCF_001194135.2 Octopus bimaculoides
AGAGAGGGAGTGAGAGAGAGAGAGAGAGTGAGAGAGATAGAGAGAGAGAGAGAGAGAGACAGACAGACAGACAGAGATAAATAGATAGAGAGAGAGAGAGAGAGAGAGAGGGAGAGAGTGAGAGAAAGAGAGAAATATATCTGTACATATGGACATATGGCATATGTATGTAAACATTTTGGGGTGAGCGTGAATGTATGTATGTTTGTGTCTCTTTGTGTTGATATTACACAATAGTTGTAAAGGAGTGTCACTGTCTTAGAAACATTGCCATTCATTTCCAATATTTTATGAAAACAAGTCTGGTCATGGGGAAATATTACCTTGCTTGGAAACATATGAGGGTCGGTGACAAGAAGGGCATCCAGTTGTTGAAATTCTGCCTCAATAAACTCTATACAATCTATGCAAGCATGGAAAAGTGGATGTTACAACACTGATGATGATGATGATGATATATATAAATCTTTCATATATATGTGTATATATGTATGTGTGTTTGTGTGTGTGTATATATGTGTATGTATATATGTGTGTGTATGTGTGTGTGTTTGTGGATGGATATTTACATACATAAAAATATACACACATACATACTTTCATGCATACATACGTATATACATACATACATACATACATACATATAATGATGAATTTAGTGTAATGGTAGGAGTTCATCAGGGATCAATTATTGGTTCTCTCCTATTTATCATAGTCCTCCAGGCTATAAGAGGAACTTAGGTTTAGCTGCCCATGGGGACTCTTCTATGCTGATGACCTTGAAACTGTAGTAAAATTAGAAATGAAATTTCACCTGTGCAAGAAAAACCTGGAATCAAAGGATCTTGCAGTTAACTTAGTAAAGACTAAGTACTAGTTAACAGGATAACAGATAGAATACTAATCCCTTTGCGTAAATGGTAATGTTCATTACGTAGAAGAGTGGGTGGTTGAAATTCCATATACTGCACTCAATGAAAAAAAGGATATGTAAGATGTGCAGTGGAATCACAGGATGGTTAACAGTGAAAACAGACTTTGTTTGTGGCAGACATATAAACATATAGGTACAATAAACATGAGGAACACATGAGAGATTGATCTTCTGGAAATCTCAGGATGATCCTAGAGTTAATAGATAATTTCTGTTACCAAGGAAATCTAATTAGCAGTTGGGGTGGGGAGATGTGCTTAAAGTATAGTTCCTAGAGTAAGAAACAAATGAAGCTGGTATACTCTGCTGGAAGTGCAGTGTAAATGTAGATGTGTGACACAGTGCTAGTGTATTGAGAGAAATGGTAGGCATAAAGGAAATTAGATGCAGTGTACAAGAGAGGAGACTGCCCTTTTCATAAAGGAAGAACTCAACAAATCCTACAAGCTGGCACCAACATCTGCCCTAAATGAAATCAACACCAACCACTGCAAACTTATGAGGAAATTACAAGTAGATGACTGAACTGAACCATACTCTCCTACAACTCCACACTTTAACCTCAAGGATCACAAGAAGGGCTTTATTACCAAACCTTCAATACACCTAATATGCTCCTCCAAATCCGACCTAGGAAGAGTAAGCAAAACCATTTTGGACAAAATAATACCAATCGTCAAGGACAAATTAAATGTTAACCTATGGTCCCACACTGGTAAAGTTATTACATGGTTCCACCTTCTAAAAATCAAAAACTCATATTTCTTCCTCAATTCAACATAAATAATTACTACTCTTCTATTTCTCCTAAACTTCTTAATCAAGCTCTTCTTCTAGCTAGGAACCTTACTAACCTAACCCCACTAGAAATTAACATAATACTTAATGCCCGCAAAACCCTTATTTCTTTTGAAAACAAACTCTGGTGCCGGGTCAATCACTATAACAATAACCATAGCAACCTATTTGACATAACCACAGGATCATCTGATCCAGATCAGGTCACTGACTTACTTGGACTATATATACTTCAACAGCTACATATACATTTCTCTAACATCAAGAGAGGCCTATACAGAGACGATGCTTTACTAGTTACCAAAAGCATAAATAAACCCGCCTTAGAAATAATTAGAAAGGATCTACATAATTCTTCTCTAACCTAACCCTATCTATCACATTTGAAAACGCTCACAAAACTGCTAACTTTCTTGACACAACTCTAAACTTATCAACCTCCCAATACTCCCCTTACCACAAACCTAATTAATATCTTCATTACCTTAATATCCACTCCAATCACCACAGATCTACTTTCAATAACATAATCAAGGGCATCTCAACCTGCATATCTGACCTCGCTTCAACTGAGAAAATTTTCAATAATCACGCACCATATTACAATCAAGCACTCATTGATAGCAGCTTTTCCCAACAAATAGAATACATCCATAACACCAGGCTCAAACAATATATGTCTCAAATCACATCTCAAACATGCACCAACCATCACAATTGCGACCAACCACACGCACTCGTCAATGGAACCCTGGAAGGTCTTACACCTAGGCAACCTAGATCCCACACACATTCATTTAACACTAGGCCAAAAACTAAAACAACTAAAACAGCTAACAACAACAGGCCTCGCCACCCAGATAGCACTACTCCCAGACACCCTAAAAAAAGCAGCAGATGCTCTATTCTGTGGTACACACCCCCATTCTCACTTAACGTTAAGAACTTAGCTAAATCCTTCCTTAAAATACTAGACTCTAACTTCCCTCAGCAATATAAATATCATTCTATCTTTAATAGATCCACCCTAAAACTATCTTATTCTGCCCCACCCAACTTCGAATCTATTGTAGCAGCCTCTAATAAGCAAAAGCTTTCTCTTTACTATCAAAACTCACATAATTACAACTCTAGTCATACGAACACTCAACACATACACAGCTCCAGCACAGACACCCTTACCACAACCACAACCTAAACCATCCTACTTTCACTGTCCAGAACACCACCATAATTTCTACCACTCTTACAAATAGTACAATTAATAACAACAACAGTAATAATAACTGATGGTAATATGATGACGTTAATAATACTAACAATTTAGTATCTTCTACCCCCTTCTCTAACATCTCCTCTGACAATATTACCTCCTCCATTCCTGAATACATTCCCCCAAATCACCTAATTGTAACTGCCATCCTAGAACCATCTGTCCGTTACAAACCCATTGCAAGAGATATAATGTAATTTACAAATGCACTGTCCTTAATCTATTACACAACTCTACAGCCATATACATAGGATCAACCAAAACTTTTAAGCAACAATATGCCGCTCACCTCCATTCTTTTAGATACGATAAACATAGTAAATCTACAACACTTGCCAACCACATGCATCATCTCAAAAATACAAATATACCCTATACTTTATCATGATCCATACTGGATTCAGAGCTTCCCTACCGAGGTCAATGCTCAACCTGCAAGCTTTGCCTGAAGGAGGCACTTCACATACTAAAGCACAACTCTCCAGCACTGCCAAATAAACATAATGAGGCACTAAGCACATGCAGCCACCGCTTTTTTCACACATTCAAATTCTACCACAAATCCAAATGCCTAAATGGCTATACAGTATATTGCCATAATACCCCTTAAGTATCCCAATAACCTTATAAATCTACATTTTAACTCTTAATCCCTATCTAATTCCTCTTTCATACTTGAATATCACAACCATTTAATTATATTAGTGTGTATATGCATGCATATATATATGTGCGTGTGTGTGTATGTGTGAATGTATGTATACAAGGTAAATATACCTGCGTGTGCAGGGGTGATAATACATACAGATACACGTATATATGGGTGTACATATGTTTCGTTCGTTTAACGTCCGCTTTCCATGCTAGCATGGGTTGAGTATGAGTTGTATATGTAAGTGTTGATATGTATAAATATCTGTATAAATATATATATGGCGGTGCAATGGCCTAGTGGATAGGGCAGTGGACTAGCCGAGCCGTCGGAGGATCGTGGTTTCGATTCCCAGACCGGGCGTTGTGTGTGTTTATTGAGCGAAAACACCTAAAATTCCATGAGGCTCTGACAGGGAGTGGTGGTGACTCTTACACCCCAACTTTCTCTCAATTTTTCTTCCTGTTTCTTGAGTAAAACTGCGATGGACTGGCATCCTGTCCAGCTGGTGGGTGGGAGCACATATGCCATAATAACCGGGATATATATATGTATATATATATACATGTTTAATATATGCATCTGTATACATCTTCACATATATATTTTCTTCTACTACTAAGCACTAACCTGTCCAACTAATCTAACCTATATTCCCAAACTCTTCATTCCACCATATTACTACTCTTTCTGCCCCATTGCTTTGGCTCTATCACTACATACCTGACACTCCTTTACTTTCTACACTATTATACCTCTCTCTCTCTCTCTATCACCACCCCATTCCTTCTATTTGTCACTCCTTTACTCTTTACCCTATCATTTTTTTTGCACTCTCATATCTTTCTCTATCACCCTCACCTCCCCACTCCTACTATCAATTTATCATGACTGACCACTAACTAATACACTCCCTCTCTTCATCTCTTTATTATCTCTCTCCCTGCTTTTCTTTTTTCTATTTTCCTTTTTCCTTTTTCTTTTCTTTATTCCTCTCTTCCTGTTTTTGGGCTGACCTTACAAATACATTCCCTACTTTTTGGTCACTTTAAATAAAACCCTCGATTCAATAGCACTGTGTACAAACTCTATACTTGGAATGACCAATTTTAAATACTATTGTATTTTACTCACAAGGTATTGGAATCTTATATGTATACCATTCTGCCAAAATAATGAATCTACAGATGCAATATCCCTGCATATCTCGCATCTATTTTCATTCCTCCACTTAACTCTCTATTTGATATCTTATCTAGATTAACTATTGCTCAACCATTTTCTCACACCGTCTCTGATGAAGGGATATAAAAAAAATTCCCGGAAACAGCTGTAAGACCTTCTTTCACAGCCTTGGATTTTTATCTTGTTCTGAAAAATCTTTTTTTTATATATATACACATGCTGATATATGACCTATGTTGGACTCCTCATTTGCATAATCACTGAACCTGGGGCTTAACTATGGTCTGTCCATAGCACTTACTCAGCATTACCTGACACTTTTGGGTCTTATTGAAACCATTACCTCTCATAACTTCTCTATATATATATCACCATCATTAACATGTCATGTCTGTCGTCTATGCTGGCATGGGTTGGATGGTTTGACTAAAGTTGGTTAGCTGAGGGGCTACACTAGACTCCAGTCTGATTTGGTATGGCTTCTATGATTGAATGCCCTTCCTAATGCCAACCACACCCAGAGTATAATGACTGGTTTTACATGCCACAGGCATGGTTGCTATTTGTGTGACACCAGTATCTGCCATGATTATGGTGTGCATGTATATGTGTGTGTGTGTGTGTGTGTGTGTGTGTGTGTGTGTGTGTGTGTGTGTGTGTGTATGTGTGTGTTTGTGTATGTTTGTATACACACACACACACAAACACACACACACACACACACACACATATATATATATACTCTCTTTTTTGGAATGGTGAAACTTAAAGCAGACAAAAGCTATAAATAATAGCATGTAAATATTGTGTTAACAGACCCCTTGGATAAAAAAGTTTGATGGCTGCCACATCTTATGTGTATATGTATCAATTATTCAGGTTTTAAAAATTCTACCATAACTGGCAAATATATTGCAATAGCTGAGATGCATTTCTTCAAAATCCCTATACCTCCTTTGAACTTGCAATTTTGTCCCCTCCCCCACCCCCAATAAACACATGATCATTCAAAATACCAAGAATTGCAAAACATTTTATTTTAACTGACGAAAGACTATTTCTTATTTTTGTCTCCTTTACAGTTTGTAAATACAGTTAAACGAATGAAAGTAAAGAAATTAATGACACTCATCTCTAAGAACATTTGATATAGAAATTCTAATCAACTTAATTTACAAAAGATCTTAAAAAAAACAAAAAGGAAAATTAGTATTTGTCAAGAAGATCCACTTCATTCCAACTACCACCATGTTACTTCTTTCCTGTTGGAGTATTATAGTCTTCATTTGTCTTCATTTTGCAAGTAAGTTCTTTTTGTTATTTTTATTATTTGTTTGTGAAATCACTGAGTATGTCTGTGTATGATCAAGAAGTTTGTTTCCAGGTCAGTTTCTTTTGTATAACACCTTGGATTATTGTCTTGTACAATAGTCTCACCTCAACCAAAGACTATGGAGTGGAACTTCATATATAAGGATTTTGTTGAATCTATTTCTGTTCCTGTTTTTGGTTTAACTTTTTTCATACTAAACTACCTGAGACTGCACCTGATTGTATAATACAAGTTTCCTGTTTTAAAATGATCCAAATGGAAACCTTTCATTTTAATTTATGTTCCAAAGAACAGCTTGATTATGACACAGTTATTTTACTAAATTCTTCATTATTTTCAAAAGTAGTAGACCACGGCAATGTATTTCATCAGAAATATGGTAGCAAATGGTTTAATGCTATAACCTAGCTCTTGGAGAAATTTTGCAGAATTCTCTGTGTGGAAATCACTTGAGCTTGGTCTTCCTGTTTAAAGATAACTTCTTTGCATAATTTCTGGTGACACTGAAGGATCACAGAACATTCTCTAACAGGATATATATATAGAGAGAGTTTACAATTTATAGGAAAAGTGTCACAGGATTTAATTCCAGGATAGTAAGTCGTATTTAGTAGAAAATGGGAAAATTGAATAAGGTGACGAATGCTAAGAATGTTGTTAATCCATTTATATCTTGAAGTCTTCTATATATGATTCGATAGATGCACTCCAAAACTGTCTGACATGATAAATTATGATCAGCAATGCATCAATCTCATCAGGAAGGTTATAAATAACAAACTCATCAAACAGACATGTTAACAGAAATAGAAAGTCCTATAAAATATAACATATTTATATTCATATGCACACACATGTTCACCTACTCAAAATTGTGGCATGTAAATATAAACATTATATACTTAGAAAAACACAAATGTATACAAACACATAAATATACACATGCATTAAAATGCATACACATACACATAAATATATCATCATCGTTTAATGTCTGTTTTCCGTGCTGGCATGGGTTGGACGGTTTGACTGAGGTCTGGAGAGCCAACGGTTGCACCAGGCTCCAGTCTGATCTGGCAATGTTTCTACAGCTAGATGCCCTTCCAAATGCCAACCACTCCAAGGGTGTAGTGGGTGCTTTTTACGTGTCACTGGCACAGGAGCCAGTCAGGCAAGCTTGGCATCAATCACAATTGGATAGTGATTTTTATGTGCCACCGTCACTGGGGCCAGTCAGGGGGTACTGGTATCGGCCACATTTAGATGGTACTTTTTACATGCCACCAGCACGGGGGCCGATCAGTGGGTACTGGCATCAGCCATGTTTGGATGGTGCTTTTTACGTGCCACCAGCATGAGAGCCAGTCAGGGGGACACACATATATATATATAAATATGTATACATATCTATATTCATATTTATATATTTTATATATTTTTTTATATATAAACATAAATACATACATAGGCACAGGAGCTGCTGTGTGGTAAGAAGCTTGCTTCCCAACCACATGGTTCCAGGTTCAGTGCCACTGCATGGCACCTTGGGTAAGTGTCTTCTACTATATATGTGTGTGTGCGTGTGTGTGTGTGTGCGTGCGTGCGTGCGTGTGTGTGTGTGTGTGTGTGTATGTGTGTGTATGCATGTGTCTGTTGTTTGTGTCTGTGTTTGTCCCCCCAGAATTGCTTGACAACTGATGTTGGTGTGCTTATGCCCCTGTCACTTAGTGGTTTGGAAAAAAGACTGATAGAATAAGTACTGGGCTTATAAAGAATAAGCCCTGGAGGTCGATATATTCAACTAAAGGTGGTGCTCCAGCATGACCACACTCAAATGACTGAAGCAAGTAAAAGAATATACATACACAAACATACATACATATATATTCAAATACATACATACATATGCTGGGATATACTCAAAAACATATGCATATATATCCCTATACATATACTCGTACTTATTCTTGCAGCAACGACATAGAATCATACGTATGCTAAAATATACGTTTACAATCACATACTTATACACATTAACAAACAGTTATATACGTACGCAAGAGCATACGCATCCAAAAACATCGATAGACCCATACACATAGGAAAGGAATTCCTACCACGTTCTGTGGTTTTTTACCTCAACAGCTCCTTTATAGGATCCAGTGGCTAAAGACATCATCAGGAGGAACCACGTCCAGTTTTGGCCCCTACTCCTCTACCATATGCACATACATACACTTACTTAAGCACATATAGATTATTGTTCATTCACAAAATATTTACATACAAACAGTGGATGCTAGGAATTTAAAATGATGTTATTGGAATAAACTAGATATTGTGAGTAAAGGAGATGTAAAGAAAGATAGGGCGGGGGAGAGAAAAGGAGGATAAAACAAAGTAAAAGAAAAAAGGAGAGAGAGTGGGGAGAGGAATGGGCAAATTGTAAATATAAAAAAGTGCATTTAAAGAAAAGAAAGAAGGGAAGAGGGAAGTAAATTCATGGCAAGTAAGAGAGAAGAAAAAGAAAAAAAGAAAAGAAAAATTTGCATAAATTATTATTAGGTTATGGGAAGAAATTATTTGAAAGAACTAAAAGTGTTAATTTATACATTTGTAAACTCACTATCACTCTCATAGGCATATATAACTACACATATACTAGTATATATATATAGTTTTCTTTCTAAAATTACAAACTTTGCTCCAAATCACAGTTACTTTAAAAAAAACTTCCTTTTAAATTTAATTTTATTATAACAAATCAAGATTATATTATTTCTTCATTGTAAAGTCACATGACCTAATAATGAGCAGGATGTTGGGTTAATAATCATAAGTTTATAGGTTCAATTCCTGGATTGGGCAATGCATTGTATCCTTGAACAAGGAGCTTCTTATCATGTCACTCCAGACTTTTCAGATGAAAGTAGGTGCCGTTCTATAACTGGTACTTTTTTTCCAGCTGATTTCACTGGAGCCTAGTGTTGGTGCAACCTTCTTTCTCTCCAGCTGTCACAGTCATGTTGCTACACTGTATTAAGGGCAGGAGGTCTCAGAAGGTGTCTATGTCTACTTGTGAGTACATAAAAATCTGAAACAAATAGCAAAACCATGTCACATGTTACCATATTCACTTGCCAAGGACAGCTTTGCTTTATTTCTATATCATAATGAAATACCATAAGCTAATTATAAACTCTGATAATGAAGTAAGGACTTGATTACAATATAAGGATTATAAAGATTTGAGTTTATATAAAGTGTTTAGTCTGAAAGCAAGTATGGCTATGTGATTGAAAAGCTTATTTTACAAGTATATGGTTTTGGGTACAATTTCATTTTGCAGCACCTTGAGCAAATATTTTCTATTTTAACCTGATGAGGACCAATCCTGGACAAAATTTCACAGAAAGAAACTGAGTTTAAACCCATCAGAGAGAGCTTTTCTGTTCCTGAGTAGAGGACTTAAACCTTTCTCTCATTTCAATGGTTCTTGGATACCTTTAGCAGAGTTCACTCTGTTACAAGCATGACCATCTAGTCTCTGGGTATCTTTAATAATAATCCACTTTATTGCAAATAAATATCACCACCTGGTCCTTGAGTACCTCCAACAGAGTCCACTCTGCTGCTAGGAGTTTGGTCAAGGTGTTTGGTCTAACAATAAATATTTTTCCCTTGCTTCCACCAGTCTTTGAAAGATCATAAAGCTCTTTTCATCAAAAATAGATAAATAGATATAATAAAAACATGAAATATATTTCAATTTTTATTTCTCTCTTTCCTTCTTTTTCTTTTAAATCATTTAAACTACTTAAGTTTCTTGTTATGACACATCTTTCCTAAGAGACATCCAAATTATCAACTTCCATTTCTCCTTATATTTACTGATATCTTTTTCACTACATATACATCTAGATGAATTCATGAACTTCAAACATAAAGGACAATTCAACTGATCTAACATAGTTACAAATCCACAGAATAGAAATCTTTACATTGATTCTGCTACTATTCAGCTGTAGCAGAATCAATGTAAATATTTTGTTAAATCATTTGAATTGTCCTTTATGTTTGAAGTTCATGAATTCATCTGACAAAACGGTTTCTTTGTAATGATGTAATGTTTTCATTAAACAATTAAAGGATTCGTTGAAAATGGCTGTAATGGACTGACACCTGTACCTCTGTTACTCATATTTTATTCACCTATTCTGGAATCTGCGCTTTATAAATATTATTGACAGTTTTTTTTATATCAAGTACATGTCTGAATAGCTAAGAGCAGTTTTCTTCATTCAGCTGGGTCTAATTATCTGCAAGAATTGACTAATTAAGTTGTAGGATTGAGTTTGACTTGACCCTACTACACTTAGGGGTATTGGGATTAGGTTTCTGTCAATAAGTAACAATTAATAACATTGCACTAAGGTTTTACCTAACTTTTCTTTCATTGATATACTTATGTATTAAATCTCCCCTAACAAGTTCAATTTAAGTTATTTCTGCCAACTCTTTTTATAATGCTATATCTATTAAATAGCAGTTAGCCTCTAACTTCTGACCCCTGTGACAAGGACCATACCATTAAACTCACCACACAACATATTACCCAAGCTATTTCCCCCTATATAATATAAACACAATGTAAACTGCAGCCTGTGGAAATTTCTCCTGAGAGTGACTTTATTTATTTATCATAAGATGTAATATCATGGATTATAATAGCATCTTAAAATGAAGTTCTTACCATTCCTTTCTATTACATTATTTTTAGTTTATCTTACTCTATTATTTTAATTTACTTTCACACATGTTAGTTTCCTAACATTTGGACTCTCTGAAGAAGCCTTGGGGCTCAACCATTGTCCAATCCCTGCCCAATGTTTGTTCATACCTGTATATCATTGACACGATGAGGATAACTTGGAAGATTTGGCAGCCTCATGGTAGAAACAACTGTAAGAGTTTAGTATTTGTACACTCTTCTATTATTATTCATTTATTTATATATATA
>NC_068992.1:61579901-61601842 GCF_001194135.2 Octopus bimaculoides
TATATATCTGTTTACGTATTTATTGGCTTATTTTATTTGTTTACTTGGATCACTCACACATATGTTTGTAATCAATTAATAGATAGATTTAATGAATGTTTACTGGCTGATGTTTGTCGATTGTTTATCCTCTCCATTTTCTTATTTGCCCTATATATATGTGTGTGTGTGTGTGTGTGTGTGTGTTGATAACACTATTATCTCCAACTGAATAGTGATGCAGGATGCTTGTTTGCATCAGTTCACTTGGAAAACTTTGTGAGTGACAGACCCTTAGTGAAATTGCAATGACTAGAATGCAAAGTTGCATACAAAGCAATGTGCAGTCACTGCAGTTGAAATATATGTAGATCAGATATATGCTGTAGAAAACTTTTAAATAAAGTAGTTTTCGGACATGAATGAAATATTCACTCACCTCTTCGTCATCAATGTTCTTAAATACTCTCTGGAATATATACAGTTCTGAATAGGAATATGGAATTACTCAGTGAGTGAAGTTTACCAGTATCAGTATCTCTTTCTAAGTTTGAGTATTATATAATGGACCATTGTGGATAGACGGCATCTAAACCAAATTCAGAGGTAATAAGATATCTGTCAAGATAACTTATCCCTTTTATACTCTCTCTCTCTCTCTCTCTCTCTCTCTCTCTCTCTCTCTCTCTCTCTCTCTCTCTCTCTCTCCATATATATATATATATATATATATAAAGTACAGCTAAACCAGAAAGCATTAGTAAATAGGGAGGGTACAAATCCTAAAAATGAACAGCACAACTCTTTAAGAGATTAGTAGGTGGAAATCCAGCAAGTAATAATTAATATGTATACAATCTAGATTAGCAGGGAAATGCAGGGCATAAAAACTATAATATTTAAGCAAGCATCAAAAGATGACATTGAAAGATTTACTTTCTCTTATCTTCAGTTTAATGATGGCTGGTCTAGAGGAGAAGAGGAAAACAAAGATTTTATATCAGCCGATGGCTTATCATTATCTCCATTTTAATCTAAAGATGACTAGATAAATATATTGGGTTGTCCAGAAAGTTTGTGTCGATTTATAGGAACTTACCTTTCAACTTATTTTAGAACATGGTTGAGTTCATAAAATAAGATTTGACTACACCTCTATTTAGAGCACAGTTTAAGCTATCTTTTCATGGAAGAAGGTTTAGGTTCCTATGACCTGTGTTAATTCTGTAACCCTTTAAAATGGAAGATAAGAAAGTTCATTTTCGGCACTTGATGCTTTTCTTTTTCCATAAAGGGAAAAATGCCTCACAAGCAACCAAAGAAATATGTGCAGTTTACGGTGATGTTTCTTTATCCGAAAGAACTGTACAGAAGTGGTTTGCAAGGTTCCAAGCTGGAGATCATAGCCTTATTGATAAAGAGCAATCAAGCAGATCATCCACTACAGATGATGATCAAATTAAGTCATTAATTAAAAATAACCCACATTGCACAACCTGAGAATTGGCAGAAAGCCCCAACCTATCAAAATCTGTCGTTCATGAGCACCTGGTAAAGCTTGGACACACAAATCGCTATGATGTTTGGGTACCACATGGGTTGAGTGAGAAGAACCTTTTGGATCGCATTTCCATCTGTGATTTGCTTTGTAAACGGAATGAAAACGTGCCTTTTTTAAAGCTAATTGTGACATGTGATGAGAAATGGATTATCTACCGAAATGTTCAGAGAAAGCAATCCTAGAGTAAGCAACATGAGCCACCCTTAGCCACCCCAAAAGTGGGTCTTCACCCTAAAAAAGTCTTGCTTTGCGTTTGATGGGATTGAAAAGGAATTCTGTACTATGAGCTTCTCCCAAGTAATCAGACAATTAGTTCTGAGAAATACTGTACACAACTGGGCGAGTTAAAAGCAGCAATTCAAGAGAAACGTCCAGAATTGGCCAACAGGAAGGGTGTTGTTTTACAACATGATAATGCAAGACCACACGTTTCTTTGGGAACCAGACAAAAATTGCTGCAGCTTGGCTGGGATTGTGTTACCCCACCCTCCATATTCACCAGATATTGCTCCTTTGGATTTCCTCTTATTCAGGTCTCTGCAGAATAGTTTGGTGGTGGTGGTGGTGGTGGTGGTGGTGGTGGTTGTGGTGGTGGTGAGGATAAAGATGATAATAATGATGATGATGATGTATCATTAAAAAAATTTTCTATTTTTCTGTTGTCAGCTTTCTGATTTACACACTGTTTTCCTTTTTTTTGTGTGTGTGTGTGTGTGTGTAAGTATGGTTATGGAATGGCTATGTAGAGGACAGTGGTAGAGAAATTTTGGCCATAATGATAAAGTAATTCTTTCTATGACCTTAACATTAACACAACATTAACAGTAATATTAATATCAATATTAAGATTAAGAAGGGCACATGAGCTGGCAGAATCATTAGCACGCTGTTACATTCTGAGTTCAGATTCTGCCATGGTTGACTTTGCTTTTCATCCTTTTGGGGTCGATTAAATAAGTACCAGTTACACACTGGGGTCAATGTAATCAACTTAATCCCTTTGTTTGTCCTTGTTTATCCCCTCTATGTTTAGCCCCCTGTGGGCAATAAAGAAATAAATATCAAGATTAAGATTAACCTTGCTTTCATCCTTTCAGTGATCATAAGTACCAGTTAAACACTGAGGTCGATGTAATTGACTTACCCTTCCCCTGAAATTGCTGGCCTCATGTCAATATTTGAAATCAATATCAACATTAATATTAACCACTCAATACGAGTGGATGTTGTGAAAAAATTTGATAATGATGCAATCAGATTTATGTCTGATTCTTAAAGAAAACATGTAAAAAAAAAAAACATTTTCCTGGGACAAAATGTGGGAAGAATGCAGATTTTCATGATTATTCAGATTTTTATGCTATTTTTAAAACCAATTCCAATATTTTATAGGAATTTTCTTGATGTAATCATCCACATTATAAAACTTTTAGGTGTTTTGAAAATAAATTGAGATTTTTTCCTTCTTTTTTCAATCTATTTGCCAGATACCCAAGTCACAATATGGAGTGTTACAGTTTGTCTAACTAACTATTACCGCAAATCACTTCAGATTATTTTGAATGAAAGATATAAAAACGTAAACTGGGAAAACCAACGAAAATGCTTCTACACCAATTTTGAATTAAACAGTGGAGTAAAGCCAAGTTTTATTGAAATTAATATGAATTATTATTATGGGGTAAGTAAATCAAAATAAAGACATACACATATGCAAAAATTTTACAAACATACACATACATAGACATACTCATACGTACACACACATACATGCATATCTACTTGTACACTTGTATCATCAAAAATTATGCTATTTTCAAGGAAAGAAGCTGAAACTGGTATTTAATAATTGCATTGACATGGCATCTGTTCTTTATATTTGAATATAGATTCATATCCAAAGAGCTTAAAAATTTTCACACCAGCAGGATTTGAACTCCTGTCCCTTATTGTAGTTCTGTCACTGAACCATGTGATTAAAACTTCTGTCAACCATAAATATTAAATTGAAAAGAAATTATATATATTTGTGTGTGTGTGTGTGTGTGTGTGTGTGTGTGTGTGTATGTGCATATGGGTGTATGTAGTCATGGGCATGTGGTAAGTTTGCCTCCCAACCACAGAGATTTAGATCCAGTTCCACAGCTTGGCACATTGGGTAAATGTCTGCTATTATAGCTCCAGGCAAACCAAAATCTATATTGGATTTGATAGATGGAAACTCAAAGAACTCCATCATATACATATACATACATATATGTAATTATATATATATATATATATGTATATATCATCATCATCATCATCATCATCATCGTATCATCGTCTAATGTCTGCTTTCCATGCTGGCATGGGTTGATCGGTTTAACTGAGGACTGGCGAGCCCTGGCAAGGATCACGCTCGGATGGTGCTTTTAACGTTCCACTAGCACAGGTGCTAGTCAGGCAGTGCTGTTATTGGCCATGTCAGTGAATTTGATTTTGATTTCACTTGCCTCATCAGGTCTTTGCAAACAATGCATAAGTAGGCTGGTTATACTGCTGGCATGAACCACTTGGCTTGCTGGGTCTTCTCAAGCACAGCATATTTCCAAAGGTCTCGGTCACTAGTCATTGCCTCGGTCAGGCCCAATGTTCGAAGGTCGTGCTTCACAACCTCATCTCAAGTCTTCCTGGGTCTACCTCTTCCACAGATTACCTCAACTGCTAGGGCGTGACACTCTTTCACACAGCTGTCCTCATCTATTCACAACACACGTCCATACCAGTGAAAGGCTTTCTCTATGTCAACAAAAGCCAGGTATAGAGGTTTATCTTTGTCTAGGTATTTCTCCTGCAGCTGTCTTACCAGAAATATAGCATCAGTGGTGCTTTTCTCTGGTACAAACCCAAACTGCATCTCGTCTAGACTGACCCTCTCCCAAATTAGTTGGGCTACAACCCTCTCTGTGACTTTCATGACTTTATCCAACAACTTGATACCTCTGTAATTATTTGTATTTAATGCATCACCTTTACCTTTGTAGCAGTTGACTATGGTGCTGCTACACCAGTCATTGGGTATGACTCCTTCATGTACCACCTGGTTGACTATATGGCTGACTAGGCTATAGCCGACACTGCCAGATATTTTGAACATCTCTGCGGTGATTCCTGATGGGCCAGGAGCTTTCCCTGTCTTCATACTCTTTATTGCTTTATCTACCAAGGCACTGTTAATTTGGATAGCTGGTCCCTCTGTTGGGTCGGCATTCAGCAGGCTCTCTTTCTCTCATTCATTCTCTTTATTTAGCAACCTTTCATAGTGACATCTCTATACTTCTCTCTTTGCAGCCTTACTTAATGCAAGTGTACCATCATCCATGCAAAACATTTCT
This sequence comes from Octopus bimaculoides, assembly GCF_001194135.2. Classification (NCBI taxonomy): domain Eukaryota; kingdom Metazoa; phylum Mollusca; class Cephalopoda; order Octopoda; family Octopodidae; genus Octopus; species Octopus bimaculoides. The sequence continues at coordinate 61,584,819 of NC_068992.1, forward strand.
CTCCTATGACATTACTATTTTCTCTCACACAATGTCTCATAGCACGAAATACCTCAAGTGTTTGGTCCTTACGGTGCAGAACATTGGCAAATTTTTTCCTTATCTGCTTCCCCCACTGGCTAAATAAACCTGTCTCCTAGCTTCCCTTTTTGGCTGTCAGATACGATTCCCTGCTACTACCGTTCTTCCAGTCCTTCCAAGCCTGTTTCTTTTCCCCAATGGCTTTGTCAACAATATTGCTCCACCACCACGTTACCTTGGGTCGAGAGGGGACTTTGCACCATCCACTAGAGGGCTTCCTGGTCTGTATTGTGTTGAAATGCATTCATATGGCACATATTAGCACATTTACAGAACTTCAATATAATACAATGCTTTTCACTTTTTCTTTTGGAGCATATATTAAGAATTTCTGTGGGCTTCCTACTCTGGAACAACCTACATACAATTGACCATGTGAGAAACAACCCTCTTTTAGATTGAGATCGACAACCTGCAGTGTTTGACCATGGGATTTGTTAATGGTCAGTGGTAACTGACTCTCACTGGAAATTGCAATCGTTTGAAATAAAAGGGGACAGCTGTTGGCATTAGTGGTATTCTAGGTATAAATACAGGGTTTCCCTTACCACATCCAGTGAGGATGTTTGCTTCAATAATTTGAGGCTGTAGTTCAATCACAGCCATACATGTACCATTGCACAATCTTGGCTGATCCAAGTTTCTGAGAAGTATGATGACTGCGCCCTTCTTCAATTCAAGGTTGTGTGGTGATATGCTGGGTGGTTCCAGACTGTTGAGGAATTCAACAAGATAATGAACAGCATTGTCCTCGTTGACAACTTTGTTGATAGATTTATAGATGTTGCGACCTCCATCTCCCCGCTGTGTCACTTGTTTTTTCTTCATAATCTCCTTTCCGTCTGTCTCTAATGAGAAAAAGAGTTAGAGAATTAGTGAGAGAGACATATATACAACCAGTGAGAGAGAGAGTGTGAGGGAGATAGTGAGAGAGATAGAAACATAGACAGGGACATACAGACAGAGAGAAAGCAGAAGTCTGGCAATGACTTCAAAGGAATAAATGTGATGTATAAACTGAGAGAAAGTTGGAAGTGGATTGAGAGATAGGTGGAATATTTCTTAATTCTGTAAAAAACATTATGGTGAAATAGACAGTATGTGGATTGCTAGAAATAGGAGCCAATACGCTGCCCCCCTCCACACACTCACCATTCCGTTTTCAGAAAATAAGTGCACAGTTACCTGTGGAATGGTCAGATTCATTTTTAAAATGTGGAAAACCTGAAATATTATTGATTTTATCTTGTATTTTCAGCGGTCAATGTAGAAGCAAGGAAACAAACTTTGCTTTTTATATTTAGTCTTTTCAGTCATCAGCGAACAAGCACACAAATAAACTTTACTTTTCGTAAGGTTATAAAGATATTATGGTGAGATAGACAGTATGCTAGAAATAGGAGCCAATACACCACCAAGTCAGCTCCCCCAATCCATTTTCAGAAAATAAAGGCACAGGTATCTGTGGAATGGTCATATTAATTTTAAATGACATGAAAAACCTGAAACATTATCAATTTTATTTAGTGTTTTCAGTGGTCAATGTACAAACAAACAAACAAACTTTGCTTTTTATAAGTATACTAGCAGTATAACCCGACGTTGTCTGGGTGTGACTTATTACACCATCTACGATAAGTCTTGCTAGGTGAAAATCAACTAAAAAAGAAAGCCTTACCACGAAAAAACCCTTATGATGTAAATATGTTCATAATTCAAAAGACGATGAAATTAATAGGGAAAGTTTGAAGGCAGTTTTGCGTAACATCGTTAAGTGTACATAAATTTCATCTGTCTGGATGGTTGTACATATACAACTATTTAGTAACATGTCACATGTTTTTACAAATCACATATAGGTGCTTTCATCTACTCTAATAGATTCTTTAGATTTAAATTTTGTGAAGGGATTTGTCTCTTTTTATAGTATTAGTGAATGGGTTGGGGTGGAGAGAGAGAGGGGGGGAAAAGAGTAATGTGGAGTGTATAGGGTAGGAAAAGAGGGAGAGGAATGGGGAGATAGTGGAGGAAGAAAGTGAGAGTGTATGTGTTTGTGTGTGTGTGTGTGTGTGTGCGTGTGTGTGTGTATGTGTGTGTGCCTGTGTATCTGAAAGGAAGTGTTTTGAGCAAGAGACAAAAAGAAAAGAAAAAGAATATATGTTTTTAAGTAGGTGGCTAGAAAAGATGCTTACTTTGGTTCAGCCAGCTCACCAGGGGGTCTGAAAGTAAAATATTTTCAAAGTGAAAAAATGTTTTTTCTTAATGTCAATGGAAAAGAGAAGGAAAGAAAGGAAGGAGGGAAGGAAGAAAGAAAGAAAGAAGAAAAAATGTGTTTATATCTATACAGTTGGTCAGTTCTTTCAATAGATGATAACAAGTTGATTCTTGGTTTGTGAAAATGGCAAGACCAGGTGGTTACTCTAAGGCGGGGTCTGTTTTCATGAGGAATAATGAAAGTTATTTTCAAAACATTGCCTGGGCTTATTATCATCATCATCATCATCATCATCATCATCATCATGCCTGCAGATGCAAGGACATCTGTATCTGGAGTAAAAGAACTCCATTTAATTTTTAAAATGCGATGAAGATATTTTTGGTGGAATTGTTCTAACAATTTAAAATGCGTTTCATAACAAATCCAAGTTTCACAGGAATATAACAGGGATTGGTAAGACAAATGATTTGTAAAGATGATCATGTGGATCTTAAAAATGTAAATCTGAAGAATCTACTGGAGTAGATGAAAGCACTTATATGTGATTTGTAAAAACATGTGACATGTTAATAAATATTTGTATATGTACAACCATCCAGATCTCTGAGTAACTTATATTTTCTAATGTAAATTATCGGTACATCACCTCCAAAACTTCTAATATATATATATATATATATATATATATATATTATAATAATATTAGGGAAAAAAATTCCAAACTTACAGGGAAAAATTCAATTTAATTTATCCCTGTAAATTTTCAATTTTAGTGTATTTACTTATAAAATTTTTCTATACATGATTGTGGATTTTCATGGATGAATTTAATAATTGTGGGGGTTTTTTCTCTAAATTATATATTTTATATATATTTTCATATATTAGGGATAAAAATCCAAATTTACAGGTAAAAACCCAATTAAATTCAATTTATCAAAAATTAAAATTAAATTAAGTTTCACAGTATAAAATATATAAATATATGATTTAGAGAAAAGAACCAAAGTTGATGAACTCATCCATGAAAATCCACAGTCACATATAGAAAAGATTAATAAGTAAATACACGATAAGTATAATAAAATAGAAAATAAAAATCATAAAATAATAATAATAAAATTACTACACGTGTTTCATAACCAAGTTTTCAAATAGAAAATAAAATATATTCAAATCGATTAAATCGATCGAAAATCAATTCTATTCAAAAATATAGCTAACCTTCAGCTCACAATACAACAACAATAATAATAAAAGGGATGTATGTATCAACCAACAATAAATAACAAATGAATGTATATAAAAATACTTATTATATTAAGATAGAAAAATGTTAAACAATACACATCCACACACACACACACACACACACACATAAACATATACGACGGGCTTCTTTCAGTTTCCTCTCACAAGGCTTTGTTTGGCCCAAGGCTATAGAACATACTTCCCTAAGATGCCATGAAGTGGGACTGAACCCAAAACCAAGTGGTTGGAAAGCAAGTTTCTTACCACACAGTCACACCTGATATATATTAGTATTTCACTTAGGCATGGTGATACTAATAACCTGGTGCTGGAATTCAATGTAGATATGCTTCAGAGAAAAATGTTAGTTGAGTACAGAGCATAATAATAAATTATATAAATGACAAGGAAACAATAAATTACGTAAGTGAAGTTCATTAGTTTTACAGCTGTTTCTGCTATTAGATGCAATACACTCATACTTGAGTACTTGTGTATCATCTTATAGCTTCTTCAGAGTTTCAAAAGTGAAGTGTAATTATATTTGGAAAAGGATTTATATATATGGAAAACATCACCAAAAAGGAGTATCAAGTTTGAAGGGAAAAACCTACTCACAGAAGTATATTTAGATAATTTTGTGTATACATGTGTATACAGATAGGCATACAATGAACCCCTATGTGAATAATTGTGGAGGCACAATGGCCCAGTGGTTAGGGCAGTGGACTCGTGATCATAGGATCACAGTTTTGATTCGCAGACTGGGAGTTGTGAGTGTTTATTGAGCAAAAACATATAAAGCTCCACAAGGCTCTGGCAGGGGTTGGTGGCGAACCCTCCTGTATTCTTTCACCACATTTTTCTCTCATTCTTTCTTCCTTTTCCTGTTGTACCTGTATTTTCAAAGGGCCAGTCTTATCACACTCCGTGTTACTCTGAATCTCCCTGAGAACTATATTACGAGTACATGTGTCTGTGGAGAGCTCAGCCACTTGCATGCTAATTTCACAAGCAGACTGTTCTGTTGATTGGTCCAACTAGAACCCTTGTCGTTGTAACCAATGGAGTGCCACGATATATGAATAATTATTTATATGTATACATGAAATATTGTAGTAAAGTGGGCCCTCCTACTGGTGTGATGTGTGGCTGCCGTTGTACTGTAGTTACTCTTTTATGCTTGTAGCCACAATATTTACTAGTTATCAGATACCATTGTCGCTTCGTACCGGAATAGTAATACACATCACATATAGAGTATGCGTTCACACCTTGGTGGTTCTTTGTATGAGACCTTTATTTCCTTTTTTTCTCCTGCTATCGTTATCCTTGAGTAGGAGCATAGCTCCTATCCCATATTTGATGGCATCTGTAGCTAGTATTACCACTAACTTGAGGTCGAGATGCATAAGATACAAGTCTGAAGTTAGCACATCTTTTAACTCGTTAAATGCTTTCTGACATTTCTCTGTCCAAACCCACTTGGCATTTTTTGCTTAGTAATTTATTAAGTGGTGCTTTTAACTTATGTATGTTTGGGACATACACTTGGAAATAATTTACCAAGCCTAGGAATGCTTGTAGCATTGTCACGTTTGTTGGGGGCAGTATGTTTTGTATCCCCATCTCCCTTGATGGGTCCAGTCTACGTCCACTTTCATTGATTACTTGACCTAGGAATTTTATTTTTTCCATCAAAAATTCATATTTTGCTTTTGTCAGCTTCAGCCAGTATTCACTTATTCTCTCGAATACTTTCTTTATGTGGTTGATGTGTTGCACCCGAAACTCACTCCTTATCAAAATGTCATCGAGGTATGCAATGGCAAAGTTGCAGTCACTTAACATAGCATCCATTATTTGTTAGAATACGGCGGGTAATACTTTTACTCCAAACAGCAGTCATTTGAACTTGTACAATCCATCAAACATATAAAAGTTTTCCATTAGAATTTTGTTTCTTGTGACTGTTTCCTCAGTAAGCTTTTTTTAAGTTGATTTATATGTCCCTAATGTTTGTAGTTGTGACCTTTTACCAAAAAATGACACTTTCCTAATCTGTTTAGTAATCACACCTATTCCCAAATTTCTTGACTGCTTTTATACATTTTAAAGAAAACTTTGTCACCAATTTTGAAAAACTATGTATAATATTTCTTGTTCGATATTTTTCTTTTCTTTTTTTTTTCTACCTGGTAACAACTTGTTGAATACTGTTTTGCAAGGAACATTCCAGACAAGGTATTGTAATTTGGTGTCGCTCAGTATACCCTCAAAAACTGTTGGAGTGCTAAGTCGTCCATTATTTCATTGTTCGTTTTATTTAAAGCCTTCTTAAATGTGTCAAAAAACTGCCCCGCTTGTCCATTTGACTTAGGATGATATGGCGATGTGGCCACATTTGACAGAAAACATTTTACAAAATTTTTTGAGCTCATCTGCAGTAAATTGTGTTCCATTGTCAAATGCAATAATATCAAGAATACTATACCTGGTGAACATCATCATCATCGCTCAACGTCCCCCTTCCATGCTAGTGTAAAAAAAACTTGCTTCAACCAATGGTGTTGGTTTTTTACATGTATGCACTTCAGGCCACTTAGGACAACTGTTTACCACAACAAGGTAATATGAACCGTTAAGTGAACCTGCAAAATCGACGTGCAATCTTGACCATGGAATATCTGTTTTGGGCCATTTTGTGATAGGTGCTTTTGCTGCTAGAGCACAGCCTCTGCATGCTTTCACTAATTCTTCAATCTCTTGGTCCATTCTTGGCCAATAGCTTCTCATTAACAAGTTTTTTATATCCTGGTGTTGGATAAATAATTTAATGATGTAAGGGAAAGAAAGTATTATCACAATACAATTACTGCAACACAAGATTAAATGCTCTCAGCCAATGGCTCACAGTGAGCTGCTTACTCTGAACTGCTGACATTTCTTTGTTTTATAGCAATGCGTCAGTCCGCTTTTAGTCACAAAAAGGTAATGGGAATCCTTCCATACCATCTCCCATTTTTTGAATTACCTAACTTCACTCCTTTTGAGAATTTAACTCTGCTCAGAGTTTTAATATCTCTTATGCTTAGGGTTCAATTCTAGTGTTTCCATTCTTTTGTTTTCCAATGCTAGAATGTGTAGTTTCAAATTGTCTGAGTGTTGGTACCTCAAATGTGTCATACAATACTTCCATGGAGATTTCGTTTCTTGTGACTATTTTTCCTGTGAATCTTTTTTTTCAGTTGGTTCAACATGTTCAACATTTTTTCCCTTTATCAGGAATAACATTCTTCCAATTTGTTTAATAATTACACCTTCCACCCAGCATTCTTTCCCATTTCTATGGGCTTAAAAAAACTTTTGTCACCTAACTTGAAGAATTTTGAACAGTTCACTTTTTCTATATTTTCACTCAGTATCAACTTATCAAAAACAGATCTGATTTTTATAGCAAACATCAATTCTGCAGTTGTCATTCCAGATGGGGTATTCGGATTAGGTGTTACTTGGTAAACACTTAGAAAGGTCGTACATTACTTCCTTGTTCACTTTTTTAGCACCCTCATGAAAATGTCAACAAAATGCTCCACTTGAAATCACCAACAAAATACTTTGCTAGGATGATATAGCAGAGTGGTAACATGTTCGATAACGAACATTTTACAAAATTTTATGAACTCAACTGATGTAAATTGAGTCCTATTATCATACAATATGGTATCAGGAATACCGTATCTGGCGAAGAATTTGTGTAAAAAAATTTACTGTAACCGCAGATGTTGGCTTTTTTACATTCATGCACTTCAGGCCACTTTGCAAAACTGTCCACCACAACAAGGTAATATGAACCCTTAAGTGGGCCTGCATAATCAACATGCAGTCTGGACCATGGAATATCTGTTTTGGCCATGGTTGCCATTTAGTGGTAGGTGCTTTTGCAGCTAGGGCACACCTTCTGCATGCTTTTACTAGTTCTTCAAAGTCATGGTCTATTGTTGGACTTCTCAATAATGATTTCATTCTCGAAATCCCTGGCTGACCTACATAAAATTCCTTTAGTAATCACTTCTACGACTCTTTCTGTACACATCAACACATTGTCACACATTAAGAATGGGTTTGAATTTGTTTTGCGTTCAGAAAAAACGCATATTTTTTATCTCTTTTAGCCCTCAGCATTTCTTTCATTTTTGATAATGAATTTATCATTTTCCGATTTTAATTTCATGTCTTGTAATGTGACTGGTATGATGTTACTCAAACATTTTTAATTTCATTTTCTGCTCACAGCACAGCAATCACAGTCTCTTCAAATGGTTCAGCATATTTTTAAATCAATCTTGATAAACAATCAGCAGAGGGGTTTTCAAACTTTTTGACTTGCGGACCCCTTTATATTTCAGGCTTTACCTTAGGGACCCCCTTATAAACGCTTATGAAATTTATACATAAATATTTGCTTAAAATAACATATATTTTACATTTATTTATTTAACAGTATTTTAGCAAATAGGTTTATTGTCAATTATACACACAGGATTTTTTTAATACATACTTAGTGAGAAGGATGTGCTTGCATGGACCCCCTGTCTTGTCCTTGCGGACCCCCTGTGGTCCGCGGACCACAGTTTGAAAAACCCCGAATCAGCATGTCCTAATTTTTTAGATGGTATATACTCCATCTTAAAATTATAGTTTAATAATATAAATAAATAAAATAAATGCGCCCTTTTAAAGCCTAGCCAGGCTCATGGGCCCAGTTTCCTGGTTTCAATGTGTTCCCCAGCTGGACGAAACGCCAGTCCATCACAGTGTTACTCATTTTTGCCAACTGAGTGGACTGGAGCAACGTGAAATGAAGTGTTTTGTTCAAGAACACAATGCATCACCCGGTCAAGGAATCGAAACCACGATCTCACGATCATGATGCTGACACCCTAACCACTAAGCTACGCACCTCCACAATTTGATAATATAGCACTCCAATATTGCAACCTATCAACAGATGGGTAAAGATTCCTTTCTTCAATCTATATATATAGATAATAACGGATAATAATCATTCTGTAGTCGAAAATTTCTACCGTATAAAAATCTATGAAAATTTTTTACGGCAAAAATAATCATTAGAGCCTCTTTTTTTTATTTAAATGTAATTTTTTTCTACTGATATCAGAGAACGTGAGACATGAACCACTGCCTTCATGTTACCATCTTTATATTTATGTAGCACTACTGTTCCATTTAAAAAAAAAATTTTTTTTGTCAAACGCTTTCTGACAATTTTCAGACCAATTCCACTTCACATCTTTTTTTAATCGATTATTTAGTGGAACCCTCACCTTATGCAAATTTGGAATATAATTTTAGTAATAAGTTGCCAGTCCCAAAAAAGCTTGTAAGGTCGCTATATTTGTTGGAGGGGTCATATTTTTAATTGCATCTGCCTTCAACAGTCTTCCTGGTCAACCTCCATTTCTGTCAATTTTCAGTAAGCCATAATCCCTAATCTTTTAAACACATATTTTGCGTGCTCTATGTGTTAGTCCAGGGATTTGCTTTATATGAGTACATCATCTAGATATGGAATTGCAAATTTACAATCCATTAACATCGCATCCATAATCTGTTGAAAAAGCGCCTGTGTGACTTTTAAAACAAATGATAACCTGTTGTTATGTATGTTAATTGTAAGGTATTTAGAGGGAGCATTCATTGTCTACTCTAATTTGTAGGCACGCATCAGAGAGATCCAATTAAGAAAATAAGTTGCCACCGTTTAATTTTGCAAGTATGTTCTCCGGATTTTGTAGAAAAATTTGCATTTCTCTTCTCCCAGTTTGGAATCATAATCCTCATGAAGTCACATTCTGCAAGCATCGCATTCATCACTTCTTGGAATATAGCTGTAGCAACATTTATGCCAAAAGGGAGCTGGTTAAATTTGTACAGCCCTTTATGGGTATTAATTGTAGCAGCTTAGTACATTTGTCTTTCACTTGTATTTGTAAGTAAGCATCAGAAAGATCTAATTGCAAGAACAATTTTCCACTTTTTAATTTTGAGATTTCCTCTAGGCTAGGTAATGGGTAGTTATACTGTCTTAAACATTCATTTAGTCGTGTCATGAAATTTGCACATACACAAATTTTATTGTTCTTTTTTTACATACACTCTTAGAGGCACTCAGTCTGATTAGTCAATCTTTTCAATCACTCCCATTTTTTTTTACTACTATCCGTCTACTTCTTTATTCACTTGTTCCAGTGCTGCAAATGATACATTATGTATGGGTTTGAACACTTGCGATGAATTTTCTTTTACCTGAAATTTTACTTTAAATTTATTGCACCGATCCAATTCATCTGAAAAAAAAAAACCTCAGGGAACAACCTTGTTACTTCTTCGTTTTAAGTTCTTTTACTCTGTATTTGAAATTTCCTTTGAGTCTCATTTGTATTTCTTGTCGCTGATAAACTGTTTGCATAATTTTTTCTGTTGAACTGTTTTTTAGGTTTTTTTATAGTGTGATTTTGAAACATTTTCGATTTTTATAAGGACAGTCGAATCTGTAGTGTAATTCTTCACATCTAAAACGGGTTAATTTTCCACTTTTAATGCCTTACTTTTGGTCACACCGATTGTGTATGAGAGCAGTTTCTCACTTCAGTTCGTTCAGTATTGTGCCTTAGGTTTATTATTCTCTGACATTCCTCAGATATTTCTTGTAGTGTTAGTTTCTGATTCTGCTCTAATTTAGTCAGGATTCAGTTACAAATTTCCACATCTTTCTTTGCCCTAAAAACTTGCATGAAAATTAAGCATTTAAATATATCTGGTATTAGTTCATTAATTTTAACTCTCTCACCCTCTCTATAAACGATTCCAGTGTATGTAATAAAATCTTTGTCCTCTTTTTTGTAATATTCATGCATTGCCAGCACATATTAAATAAAGAGCTTCTTTCACTGAAAATCTTTGATAGAATATTCACTGTTTCTTCAAAACAGATTTCACCTGGTTCTTTAATAATATGTAATTTTAATATTTCTCATGCCCAGCTGGAGCCAACTTTCTCAACAAACGTCAAGGTTTTTTCTCATCTCGCCAGCTACAGCATTCTTCTGTAAAAATTTCTGTAAAGAAAAGTAAGCAGGGAAGGCCATACCTTCCTCTGGGTTATATGTGAACTCTCCAATTGAGTTTGTGATAGTGTCAGGGGTGAACAAAGTAGATGTATTTTCTGTTTTCTTCTGTATCAGTTGTGCTAACAGTTGCTGTTGCTTCTGAAATTCCAAAAACTGCTGTTGTTGCTGTTGTTACTGCTGTTCTTTCTACTGTTCTTGTTACTGCTGTTGAGGCAAGTGAATTTGAAATCTGAAATAGAAATCAAACCAAATCCGACGACTGGCACCCATGCCAACCTCTCCTTCATTGGACACTAAACTCTGCTTGCGAAGACCTGTTGGGGCAAGTGAAATCGAAATCGTAATTGAACCATATTCGATGACTGGCACCTGTGCCAGTGGAGCACTAACAGCACCGTCCGAGCATGTTCATTCTCAGAGCAGCTGTCTGGCTTCCATGCTAGTGGTCCATAAATAGCACCATTTGAGTGTGATCGTTACCAGCGTCGTCTTCTGGCACTTGTGCTGGTGGCACATTAGAAAATCATTTGATTGAGGTCATTGCCAGTGCCACTGGACTGGCTCCCATGCAGGTGGCACGTAAAAAAACACCATTTTGAGAATGGTCGCTGCCAGTACCGTGTGACTGACCCTCGTGCCGGTGGCACATAAAAGCACCCACTACACTCTCGGAGTGGGTAGCATTAGGAAGGGCATCCAACTGTAGAAACTCTGCCAGATCATATTGGAGCCTGGTGCAGCTTTCTGGCTTGCCAGTCCTCAGTCAAATCGTCCAACCCATGCTAGCATGGAAAGCGGACGTTAAACGATGATGATGATGATGATGATATATATATATATATATATATATTGAGAGAGAGAGAGAGAGAGAGAGAGAGAGAGAGATTGAGATATGTATATGCTTGTGTGTCTGTCTTTGTCCCCCCATCATCACTTGACAACCGATGTTGGTGTGTTTATGTCCCCGTAACTTAGTGGTTTGGCAGAAGATATCTATAGAATCAGAACTAGGCTTACAAAAGAATAAGGCCTGGAGTCGATTTGTTTGACTAAAGATTGTGCTCCAGCATGGCCACAGTCAAATGATAAACAAGTAAAAAGAAAAGAATATATATATCCTTCATACACACACACACACATACACACACACACACACACACACACACACATCTTTCTCATATGCATATACACACAGCAGTACTTCCCCCTACCAAATTCACTCACCAAGCTTTGGTCAGCTTGATGCTATAGTAGAAGTCACTTGTCGAAGGTGCCTTGTAGTAGGACTGAACCTGAAACCATGTGAATGAGAAGTAAAATAGCCTAGACAGTCATGCCTGTTCGGCCCCTTCTTCATCATAGCAATCAACTTCAGCCCCAAGCATGAAACTGCCCCACCACATCTCCCCCAGGATTTGTAGTTCTGTGCTCTGCATGGAGACATCAATAGTCCAGGTGGTATTTGAAAAGCACCCAGTTCATGCTTTGAAGTGGTTGATGTTGGGAAGGGTACCCAGCCTGAAAGACTATGTCAAAACAGACATTGGAGCTTGATGCAGTCCTCAGACACATTGGATCTGTTCAAACCATCAATCCTATGCCAGCATAAAATCATGCATATTAAATGATGATGATGATGATGATATATGTATATACATGTGTGTGTGTATGGTGGTGGGGGGGGACTAATTCAAACAATTTTTAACTGAGAATCAGAGTCCTGGTTGTACATTATAAATGTTTTGAGGATAATGATGATGATTGTCACTATCCTCCTCCTCCTCCTCATCATCATCATCATCATCAGACCATTCTAAATACTATATTGTTATTAACTTTGTTGAACTATTGTATTTTAGGCATATGTTGAAAATCCATATCTTCCAGAAATGTATGGTAGCAGCTGTTCACCAAAATGTTTTGGCAAGGTGAATTTAAAAAAATGTAAGATTTTTGCTTTAGAACTCTTCTTTATTCTTTCCTTTTTTGCTTTTCTTTCTCTTTTAAACCCCTTAAGAAATATTTTTCACTTACACACACAAACATACACACACATACACACACACAAACATGCACACACGCATGTACACACACATGCACCCATGTACAGACACCCACACACACACTCGTGCACACACACACACACACACTCTTGTTCACATATTCACCAACACTCATATGCACACACTCATGCATCACATACACACTCATTACACACACATACATGCATACACATACACACAGATGTACACACATGTGCAGACACACACTCATGTACACATACATGTACACACACACTCACACACATACATACTCATGCACAGACACGTACACATGCACACACATGCACACACACACACACACATAGAAACATACATCCAAATACACATACACACACAAACATGCATGCACATACACACACAAACATGCACACACAAGGAAATTGTAAGATTAATTATGCTCAACTACAAAGATCAATATTCTGAGCTCAAATTTTATTGTTACTATTCAATCCCTGGGAAAGATATTTTCTACATTTAGTGGTTCAATTCACAGTTGTATTGTCAGCAGTGAAAAAGACAAACAGCTGTAAAATCAATATCTTCAGTCAATCATATGCCATTACTGAAAATTTTCAAGAACTTTTCCAACCAATGTTGACACATGAAAATGGATAAAAATGTAATACTCCTTAAAATGGCTAAAACTGTAATGTTGCGCAGAGTTTAAGAATTTGGACAAATAATTTTTAGGGTTGATAGACTGAATGATGTATGCAGAAAATTCTTAGTTATTCAAAATATTCATGTTTGCATGGAAAAGAAAAGAAGAATCTAGCTGCAATCATTGTCAGCCGATGTATGAAGCTGTCATGTAGTTATTGGAAGTGAGAGATGAAGAGAAAGAGAAAGAGAGAAATGATAAGGACGTAAAGAGGGGAATGACATGGCTACAGTATTTGTTGAGGTAGAGAGAAAAAGAGAGAGAGAGAGAGAGAGAGAGAGAGAGAGAGAGAGAGAGAGAGAGAGAGAGAGAGAGAGAGAGAGAGAGAGAGAGAGAGAGAGAGAGAGAGAGAGAGAGAGAGAGAGAGAGAGAGAGAAATGTCAAGTGTTTAACAGAGAGAAATTTTAAACATCAAATAATATTGTGATTGACAAGAAAATAACATTTTACTATTCAAATTTTTATATCCTCTGTCAATGTATTTATCTATTGACATAGACAAAAACATCAATGGTTGCATGGAAGAAGGAAAGCTTATGTTAGATATGATAATAAACTTATTATAGATAGAAAGATAGATTTTTCAATGAAAGTGAAATAACCTAGCAAAATAGGTATGGAGATCATTATCTTTTTAAAACTTTGTTAATCGGTCTTTGTATAGACAGCAAGAAAACTAGATATAAGCAAACAACTGAACCGAAATGAAATGGAACAATCTTGGTTACCAAACAACTTAGACTGAGCTTTGTTACTGAAAACTATAGTGATGGTAGTAGTAGTAGTAGTCGTGGTGGTGGTGGTAGTGGTGGTGGAAATTGGAGGAAAATGGTATTGATTTTAATCTTAAATGGGAAACCGTCAGGAGAGCACAGCCTTATAGAAATAGTAGGTATGGCTGTGGATTGTGCTCTAGAGTACTGCTCTAGAGTATCTGGTGCCAAATTACTAGAGATAGTCTGTGTAAATCGAAATGATTCTTCTCTGGAACAGTAAATCTTGAAGCGTACACATATAAGCATATAAATATCAGATAAGAAAACCATTTCAGATAGAAAATGTTGTAGGCAGCCCATGGTATTTGAACTCACGTCTTTGGCAGACATGACGAGAATTCTATCAATGAACAAAAGCAATTCTTTGAATTTCCTTGTCTATTTTAGAAACTTAATTATTAATATCAACGATTGTATGTTGTTGACATCTTAAGAATTTTATAAATTTTAAAGAAATTTATAATAGAAAAAAGCAAAGGCTGTCCATGGAATTCGAACCTTTATCTCCTGTAGATATGAAAGGCATTCTACCATTGGACCAAAGCAATCCTTTGAATTTCTCTTTTATCTTTTACTTGTTTCAATCATTGGACTGCAGCCATACTGGGGTATTACCTTAGTTTAGTCAAATGAATCAACCCTAATATTTATTTTTTATTTTATCAATCTCTTTTGCTGAACGCCTAAGTTACAAGGGAGTAAAAAAAGCAACACTGGTTCTCAAGTGTTGGCAGGAGACAAACACAAGCACAAAGACACATCCATACATACATGTAAAGAGTCCACTCTGAAAGGTGGTCAGTGTTAAAAAAAGCATCCAGACATGGAAATCCTTCCAAAACAAACAGTGAAACCTCCTTGTACAGTCTTCTGCCAGGCCAGTCCCTGTCAAACCATCCAACCCATGCCAGCATTGAAAACAGATGTTGAATGATGATGATGATGATACATACATACATACATACATACATACATACATACATACACACATACATGCATATATATATACAAATAAATATATATATATATAAGTACAAAGTATAGTGGTTTAGTTCACAGGTTCACAAGTGATCTAAACAATTAGGTACGTTAGGCAAGTCCTGTAATGAATTACTAGGGCTCCAAAGTTATAGCCAAGATGGTACTTATGGAGCCATTGCAGATTTCCAATATAACAGATATACAATTGTTAAAGAGGACAACAAACGTTAAGTCATACACATTAATATTATTGGAGAAAATTCAAAGTCTCACTGCTGTTTCTGGGATATCCCAGAGTATGAGATATTCCATCATCAGAGACAAATTGGGAAAATGAGAAAAGTATAAATCTATGTCATCATTTCATTAATCTATACTTTTCTCATTTTCCCTATTTCTCTCTGATGATAGAATATCCTATACTCTGAGATATCCCAGAAACAGCTGTAAGACTTTGAATTTTTTCCAATAATAATAATGTATATAACTTGAGATGTTTGCCTTGCTTTGCCTTAACGTTTGTTGTCCTCTTTAAAAATTATATATATATTAAAAAACCCTCTAAAGCAGTGCTCCAGCATGGCTGTGTGGTAAGTAGCTTGCTTACCAACCACATGGTTCTGGAAGCTATCTGGATATTGTCTAACCTATCCACAAATAATCTGGTTTTTGAAGATGAGGCAAAGTTTTATAACTCTACCTTGTTGGAAGCAGGGTATAAAGATAGGGTGTACTTATATTAATCCAGATTCTGCTTCCTCTAATGCAGATGTTAATAATATTAATAATGTTAATAATAGGAGTAAGGTTAGTTATAAAACTAATAATAATAATAATGTTAACTTATTTAGAAAGATTAAGCATAGACCAAAATCCAACGGTTGTGTATCAAGCACTGATAATGGTAAGCTTAAGTTTTTTAAATAATAATGTAAGTTATAATTCCAATAAACAAGATAGTTTATGGTCTGTCGTTCCATATGGGAGACAAATTAAATCAAATTTAGTTAGTTTATTTAGGAATGTAGTTAGTAAATATTTTCCTAAAAACTCATTTTACTATAAAGTCATTAATGCGCATAAGGTAAGGTAAATTTTTCTCTAATACCAAAAATTTAACCCAAATTATCGCCGCTCATAACTTTAAACTTTTATCCTCTAATTCTAGTCATGATTCTATTGACATAAATATAGAGAGCAATAGTAATAATGCTAGAGACACTGTTAAAGATAATTTTCAAGATAGAAAGGATATTGATAATACCATTAATAATTGTAGCAAATTAATAGAAATTTCTGAAGATAATCCTAATAGAATTAGATTCCTTAGTGAAACTGCTAAAACTAAGAACATTGTATATAGGTGTAATGTTGTAATGGATAAGAAGATTTGG
Organism: Octopus bimaculoides; assembly: GCF_001194135.2. Taxonomy (NCBI): domain Eukaryota; kingdom Metazoa; phylum Mollusca; class Cephalopoda; order Octopoda; family Octopodidae; genus Octopus; species Octopus bimaculoides. The sequence continues at coordinate 61,601,398 of NC_068992.1, forward strand.
AGTTATATTGGTGCTTCATCACTTGAAGTCTCGAGAAGAATTTCAAATCATTACTCGACATTTAGGGATAGGAATAAACAAAATAGTACGGCGCTCAGTAGTTTAATTTGGCAATTGAAAGATGAGAATAGAGATTACTCTCTTGAATGGCTAATAATAGGTAAGTCGTTTCCGTACGACAAGGGTAGAGATAGCTGTTCTTTATGTAACTTGGAGTTATTTTTCATACTTTTTTCTAAGGGTCACTTAATTAATAAAATTACATTTAAAGCTTTCAGATGTCTGCATATGTATAGACATACATTTGCATTCTATGAATAGGAAATATTTATATATTTTATTGGAATTAGGTTTGTTGCATGGCTATGAGAGTGTATATGTATGGATGTATGCATGTATATATGTGTGTATGTATATATATATATATATATATATATATATATAT
>NC_068992.1:61602581-61603676 GCF_001194135.2 Octopus bimaculoides
CATTTGCATTCTATGAATAGGAAATATTTATATATTTTATTGGAATTAGGTTTGTTGCATGGCTATGAGAGTGTATATGTATGGATGTATGCATGTATATATGTGTGTATGTATGTGTATATATATATATGTGTGTGTGTGTATATGCATGTGTGTGTGTTTGTGTGTGTGTAGGTATAGTTAGAATATGGATAAGTGTAGTGGGAAGTTACCGTATGTGTGAGTTAGAATTTTATTGAGGGATTTTTTCATTGAAGACCGATTTCTTTATTTACATTCTGCGCTAACGTAAATGCAACACGTATAAAGAGATTTAATGTAGATAATTTTTCTATGTAATATAGCATGGTAGTCCTGAGGTACAGTTTTGAAGTTTTTTGCTTGTTTACGCTGAATTGATATAAGATTTTAATTTATATTTTTAATTGTGTATAATGGTGTGTGCTAGAGTTTATTATAGAGAATTTTATTTAAGAACATTATCATTATTATTTTTTAAGTGTGTTTCTGTTTAACCAGGTTCCTCTAGTTTGAATGTTATAATTAATAATTTTTTAAAAATTGTTTTCTACGGTATGATTTCTGTCTTTCTTTATTTATTTTGATGATTATTGCTCTAACGGTTTTATATTTTATTTTATAGCGTTCTAAATTGATCAGTAACTGAACTTTATAGTATACAATTTTTATGTTTGAGTTGATTTGCCGTTTGCTCATTCCTTGCACATTTGGGATGGACGGTTGTGTGCCATCTAATACCTTTTCATCCTGTTTTGTAAATTTTCATGGGTCAACTATGAAAATTGGATTTGAATGTTTTCTGTTTTTATTGGCTGTATATTACTACTACTAATAATAATAATAATAATAGCAATAATAATGGGACCACGAGGAGATGGAGTATCCTATATTTTATAATATTTTATAATATGTATTAATCATTCTGGATGTTCCATCGAAATGTTCATAGGTCAATTTCATTATTATTATTATTATGATTATTATTATTATAATAAAGTATTTTCAATGGATCAGTTTTGAGCTCTATTTAAAGTTGATATATATATATATATACAAAAACTCAACTGTATGCAT
>NC_068992.1:61603860-61608585 GCF_001194135.2 Octopus bimaculoides
ATATATATATATATATAATTAGGGAGAGAGTCAGTCTAGATGAGATGCAGTTTGGGTTTGTGCCAAGGAAAAACACCACTGATGCTATATTTTTGGTAAGACAGTTGCAAGAGAAATACCTAGCCAAAGATAAACCTTTGTACCTGGCTTTCATTGACATGGAGAAAGCCTTTGACAAGGTCCCCCAATCCTTTATCTGGTGGTCAATGAGGAAACTAAGTTATTTGGTGACCATGCCAGTACTGTTGCCATGTAAAAAGCATCTAGTCCTAACTGTTAAGTGGTAAGCCTTTGGAAGGGCATCCAGCTGTAAAAACCATGCCAAAACTTACCTCGCCTGTGCTGGTTCCACATAAAAAGCATTTAGTTCACTCTGCAAAGTGGCTGATGTTAAGAAAGGACATCCAGCCATAAAAACACTGCCAAAACAGACCCTGGTGTAGTCTTCTGCCTGGCCAGCTCCTCCCAAACTGTCCAACCAATGCCAGCATAGAAGGTGGACATTAAACAATGATGATGATGATGATGATGATATACATGAAAACTTCTTTCAGTTTCTGCTTGATGCTATAATAGAAGACACTTGCCCAAATTGCCATGTAGTGGAACCAAATCCAGAACCATGTGGTTGTGAAGCAAACTTCTCACTGCACAGCGATGCCTATGTCTATCCAGTTCAGAAATTTAGCATGTAAATATTGCATTGAAAAACTCTTTTGGATAGAAAAAGTCAAAAGCTTTGAGATATTCTAAAAATAAAAATTGATTCATGTTCTCCCAAATGTTTATTGAAAAATTCATATGACATCAACAACATATGATTTTCATTGGTGAGAATAAAGCTTCTAAAATGGATAGAAAAATTTGAAGGATTGCTTTGGTCCAAAGGTGGAACATTTGTCATGTAAATAGGGAAGGTGGGTTTGAGTCACATGGACAACCTTTCACTTATTCTTTTTTGTCTAAAAGGGATTTTCAACCAATATTTACGTTATTTATAACTTTATGTGTGTACTTTAAAATCTGCTGTTCCCAAAAAGCATTATTTCAAGTTCTCTTTAAACTTTATAAAATTTTTGACATCAAATCTAAATAAATTGTAAATGAAAAGAAGTATGATAAATTTATGGTGAAGAGCAAGGAAAATAAATGTTTTCCAATCATATTCTAATAATTTTATTTTTAATTCCCTTCCTTATATAACCTTTAAGTTTATTAATTTTGAAATTTTGTTGTCATTAATGTCAACGTTTTTCTATTACCTTCTAGGGGTACATTGGAACATTGCAGTTTTATTCAGTGAGATAAATTACTTTCCTTATCAGTCTTTCAAAGTAACACCTGATAGGAAACGCTATTTAAAATTTAGAGAAGATTCTAGAACATCAAATGCATCATTCTTCCTTCCAATGGAAATGAATACAAAATCAAAAATAGTGTTAGAAACTAAAGGACAATTTTGGCTGGAGAAGATTGTGAGTAAACCCTTTATTTTTACTCAGTTAGATAAGAGTATAACTGGTTGACTCAACTTGAATGCATTATTTGTTTACAGGGCTTCTGAGTTTGTGTAAATAAAATACGTTACATAGATGTATGCACATACATAATTAAGTAAAACACACTGATGTATATAGACAATTTCCTTTTAGAAAACAGGTGGTTTGGATGAATGACTTAATGTCACTATTCTGTGTTCATTTCAGGCCAGGTCTAAATTTACCATTTATTCTTTTTGTTCTTTATTAAAATGGATAATAGCAAAATACTTTTGCAATTCTGTATTCTCAATTACCCTAAAAACTGTTTTAATTCACAGTCAAAAGAAATATCATTAGTTATGTAAGTTGTGTTAACGTTGAAATATTGATTTCAAATTTGTGCTCAAGGCCAGCCCATTTTGGAGAAGGGAGTTAAGTCTATTTCATTGACCCCAGTACTTATTTTATCAACCTCTGATGGACTAAATGCCACTAAGCATTTTCCCCAGTGTGCAAGTTATTCTGCCAGCTCACCACCTTATCATGTTGAAATATTAATAAGAGAAAGCAATTAATTCAAAAATGTTTATTTATAACACTATAAACATTTTTAATATATGTAGATACATAACATACAATTTGTTAAATACATGTTATGTGTGCGAATTAAGAAATAATAAATTGTCAAATGTTTCTTTATAAATTAGAACATAATTACTAGTTACTACAGGAACAATCTCTAAGAGAGAATGTTAAAGGATAAAAATTATATTATCAAATGTGGATGAAACAGGATGAAAATTATATGAATCAACTGACACATGGCCTCTGGCTGTAATAAGAAAAAAAATCACAAAGAAACTTGAATTACAGGGTTTTATAAACCCACCAAGAAGTTCTAGAATATTCCAGTAAACTTTTAGGTGTGAAAATTCAACTTTTCCTTTTTACTTTCATTGATGTAAACAGGTGCTTTGGTTGGATATTACCAAATATAATATTTTTTATTCACCATTGGCAATATTCTTTAGTCAATATAGCCAAATATGTAAGGCAGTGGGCTGGCAGAATTGTAAGCATGCCAGACAAAATGCTTAGCAGCATTTCTTCTGTCTATATGCTCCGAGTTCAAATTCTGCCAATGTTGACTTTGTCTTTCGTCGTTTTGGGGTCAATGAAATAAGTGCCAGTTGAGTACTGGGGTCGATGTAATACATGTGTGTGTGTCACTATATATGAGGTTGAGTAAAATGTAAGCAGTGTTTTGAACCATGAAGAATTTGTACTGGATTTTTGCCAAATTTTGAATTTTTAAAAACTATTCTTTTGTAATTTTCTGATAATATAGACATAGACTTTCCGAAATGCATCAATAAAGTAACTTTGATATTCTTTTCATCATTGTTACAATCATCTGAAATGGAACTGTCAAACTATTTGAGCAATTCTGCCATTCAACTTCAAAAAAGGACACGAAGCAGCTGAAACTGCTCGTGATATCAGCGAAGTGTTTGGTGAGGAAATGACCAGTAAGTGGTCAGCTCAATAATGGTTTAAATGATTTCACAGGGGAGAACTGAGCCTTGAAGATCATCAACAAAATGGACGCCCATCTGTTATTGATGATGGTCAATTAAAGACCGTCATTGAGAAAGATTCATGTAAAACCACCTGAAAACTGGCAAAAGAAAACTGCCTGCAACCATTTGCATTCGATCAGAAAATACAAAAATCTTGACAAATGGGTACCACACATATGAAACTGTCTCATTGCTTCTTCTCTGTAATCAGACCAATCCATTTCTCAATCACATTGTAACTTGTGATGAAAAGTAGGTTATGTACAATAATAAAAAACGTTCTTCATAGTGGTTGGACCAAAATGAAGCACCAAAATCTTCCCTAAACCCGAGCTCTTCAAAAAGAAGGTTATGGTGACTGTTTGCTGGTGTACTCCTGAACTCATCCACCATAACTTCTTAAAATCCAGAAAAACCATTACTGCAGAAGCATATTGCCATGAAATTGGCAAAATGTGTGAAAAGCTGCTTCTCCTCCATTCCAGCTTGATCAACAGAAGAGGGCCAGTCATTCTTCATGGCAATGCTTAATCAAGCGTTTCACTAATGACGCTCCAGAACTTGGGGAAACTTGGCTACAAAGTTCTTCCCCACCCAGCTTATTCCTCAAACCTTTCTCCTACTGACTACCACTGTTTCAAGCACCATGATGGTTTTCTATTGAAGAAGGAGTTGAAAAATCAAACTGATGCTGAAATTGCATTCAAAGAGTTTATCAGCTCCATAACTCCTAACAGAATAAACAAACTTGTAACTCAGCAAAAATTGTGTTGATTGTAATGGTGCTTACCTTGATGAATAAAATTTCTGAATTGTTCAAATATATTGTGATGAATTTCATGTTTTAAAACGTTGCTTACTTTTGACTCAGTCTGATATACATTCATACAAACATACATACATACATACATACATATATCTATATATATATATATATATATATATATATATATATATATATCCCATCATCATCATTATCGTTTAGTCCACCTTCCATACTGGCATGGGTTGGATGGTTTGACAGGAGTTGGCCAGGTAGAAGACAACACCAGGCTTCTGTGTCTGTTTTGGCATGGATTTTCAAGCTGGATACCCTTCTTAACACCAACAACTCTGCAGAGTGGATGGAGTGTTTTATACGTGGCACCAGCACAAGCAAGGTCAGTTTTGACATGGTTTCTATAGCTGGATGCCCTTCCAAATGCCAACCACTTCACAGTGTGGACCGGATGCATTTTATGTGGCACCAGCACTGACAGAGTTACCAAGTAACTTGCAGGGCAAGGAATTTTGAGAGGGAATGGGGCATTGGATTAGGTGATCTGGAGCGTCATTAGTGAAACGTTTGATTAAGCATTGCCATGAAGAATGACTGGCCCTCTTCTGTTGATCAAGCTGGAATGGAGGAGAAGCAGCTTTTCACACATTTTGCCAATTTTATGGAACTTCACATTCTTTTACACAGCATTCTGTGTAAATTTTGTTGAATTCCAACAAGTAGTTTTTGAATGGAATTGTAAAATGTTAACTTTGTTAATAATTTGAAACGTAATTTGTGTGTATGTATATGTATGTATATATATGTATGTATATTGTACTGTTCCATAATAGGTGAAGTCAACAAATGAAATATTTCTCCATCCAGTGAGAGATAAATATACACA
>NC_068992.1:61609742-61616798 GCF_001194135.2 Octopus bimaculoides
GGCACATAAAAGACACCATTTCGAGCGTGGCCGTTTTTGTGCGGGTGACACGTAAAAGCACCCACTACACTCTCTGAGTGGTTGGCGTTAGGAAGGGCATCCAGCTGTAGAAACTCTGCCAAATTAGATTGCAGCCTGGTGTTGCCATCCGGTTTCACCAGTCCTCAGTCAAATCGTCCAACCCATGCTAGCATGGAAAGCGGACGTTAAACGATGATGATGATGATGATGATGATGTCAGATAATGATGAAAGGCTAGAATGTGATAGAGAGACAGAGAGGCAGAAACAGGTATTTTTCTATAGAGGTTACCCAGCCAGAAAGTGAGAGAGACAGAGGAAGAGAGAGAGAGACAGAGGAAGAGAGAGACAGAGGAAGAGAGAGAGACAGAGGAAGAGAGAGACAGAGGAAGAGAGAGAGACAGAGGAAGAGAGAGAGACAGAGGAAAAGAGAGAAAGACAGAGGAAGAGAGAGAGAGACAGAGGAAGAGAGAGACAGAGGAAGAGAGAGAGACAGAGGAAGAGAGAGAGACAGAGGAAGAGAGAGACAGAGGAAGAGAGAGACAGAGGAAGAGAGAGACAGAGGAAGAGAGAGACAGAGGAAGAGAGAGCAGAGAGGGAGGAGATGAGAGAGAGGGGAGAAGATGAGAGGGAGAGGGAGAGAGTAAGAGGAAGAGAGAGCAAAAGGAAGAGGCAGAGGGAAAGAAACACAGGGAAAGAGAGAGAGATAGAGAGAGATTTAATATACACAATTTATAAAAGATCTACTAATAGTTTCATGCTGTAAAGATACAATAATTTTGCAGATTTATATAACACTAGTAGGATCCATGAATATTCACGGAATTCATGGTAAACTTATTGGGTTATTTCAGAAAACTTTATCCAAAAAACTTGAAAGTGTACCCTGTGTTGTGTTTATATGGAAAGGTAGTCGCCCATCTGCTATTCATTGAAAAAGAAAGAAACTGGAATACGATGATTACTTAATGCACTTTATATTATACACTTCACATACTTTATGCACAAATTTATAGACTTAATTCAATGCACTTATAAAATAGGTATTCACTTTTATTTTTCCATTAATACCATAAACAAAAAAAAAACATCCCATACATATGATACAACCTTTAGTTAAATTACATATGTCTGCCACATAATTTAAGCATGAATATTTCACGGAATTGCTCTTATGTGCATGTGTTAAGTGATAGGTGATATAAAAAAAACTTAGTTCAATTAAAAAACAACACACTTTTCCCTATCCAATCACCACTGTCACCTCCACAACCACTACAACCATCTCCACCGCCACCACCACCACCAATGTCACTCTCTCACTCCCCCTCTCTCCTCCCTCTCTCCTCCCTTACTCTTTCTCTCTGCCTTTATTTAACATCACCATCAGAACATCACCCCTCTCCTAAAATGATATTTTTAACTCTCCTCCTCTGCCTTCAACTAACTTTTTTAACCACGTAATAAATATTACATTCCCTTTACTTCACATCATGGACACTTCCCTCTCTCCTGCGTTTTCTTCCACCCTCTTTCTGTCTCACTCTTTGCCTTATCCTCTTTTCTCACTTCTCTTTCTTTCTCCTCTATTTCTTTTCAACTAATCATGTAAAAATGTTACAATTACATTCTCTCTATCTCATGTCGTGGACGCTTCTCTCTCTCTCTCTCTTTTCCTTCCCTCTTTTTCTCATTACCTTGTTTTCTCTCTCTCTCTCTCTCTCTCTCTCTTTTCTTTCTTCCTCTTTTTCTCTAATCATGTGAAAACATTACCAACTGGCTAAGTAGTGCAATGACAAGCAGAATTATTATAAGATGCCATGTCTCTCCAAGAAATCCGTCTGGTTCAGTACACACCATCTGATTTATTTGAAAACCAGGATGCTGATCTATGAGAAAACATAAAAAAAACACGAGAAAAAATGAGAAGAAAAACATGAAGAAGGTTGGTGTAAAAGTGGAATGAGAAAAAAGAAAAGTAAGGAAACTAAGTCTTTGTTCCCATTTTTTGTAGAAATCATGATTAATCAATCTGGTGTAGAATAATATAACAGAGAAGAGGCCAAAGTCTGTGAGATAGCTACTCATTATGAAGAGGGTGGTGTTTTCCAGTTTGATAGAAGAAACTTATCCATATGCATGCATTTGCTAAAAATTTTGGTTCTGGAATTCAATAGTGTGTTGGAATTCTTGAATCTAAAAAGAATGTGTGACCTTTCAGCTTGGCATAATTTGCATCTCATTGATGCACATATATATGTAGTGTAGATTTCTCCTGTTTCTCCCTGTGATTGCATGTAGCATGCAGTTTGTTTTCAAATCTCATACATGGCTATCCATGCAGGCACATGGACAAGTTTATTTTGTTGAACTAGAGGAAACCATCCTTTCTGGATTGAGTAGTTATCTCAAAGGCTCCATTATATTATTCAACTCCACTTAGATTAATTAAGATTTCTACTGACAAAGTTGATGAAGATCTTAGTTTTCCTACTTTTCTTTCTTCTCATTCTACCTTTTGCATCAACCTTCTTTGTGTTTTGTTTCCCATTTTTATCATGTTTTCTCGTAGACCAGCGTTCTGGTTTTCAAAGATGGAGACATATAGCACGTTATATACATCTGCCAAATTATTGTATCTCAACAGCATGAAACTATTAGTAGCTCTTTTTCAAAATGTGTAATTTAAATGTCATTTATCTCTCATTGGATAGAATATTTTCTTTGCTGAACCTACTTATAATAGAACAGTAACTTGTATGTATATATATATATCATCATCATCATCATTATCATCGTTTAACGTCCGTTTTCCATGCTGGCATGGGTTGGATGGTTTGACTGGGGTCTGGGAAACCAGGAGGCTGCACCAGGCTCCAGTCTGATTGGGCAGTGTTTCTACAACTGGATGCCATTCCTAATGCCAACCACTCCGAGAGTGTAGTGGGTGCTTTTTACATGCCACCAGCACAGGAGCCAGTCAGGGCAAGGAGGCTGGCATCGACCACGTTCGGATGGTGCTTTTTATGTGCCACTGACATGGGGATCACAACTACAATTTCCATTTGCTTGTGATTTGATTTGATTTTGATGTTGATGTACTTGACTCAGCAGGTCTCCTCAAGCACTGCAAGTCGCCCTACAATCCAAAGGTACTTTTTCAGTGGGCTGGTTATGAGACACTGGTGTAGGTTACAGCTGCGATCTCACTTTATTTGCCGGGTCTTCTCAGTCACAGCTTATCTCCAGAAGTCTCTGTCTTACGTTATTGCTTCTGTGAGGCCCAACGTTCAAAGATCATGCTTCACCACCTCATCCCATGTCTTCCTGGGTCTCCCTCTACCCTGGATTCCTTCCACTGTTTGAGAGTGGCACTTCTTCACACAGCTCTCCTCAATCATCCATAGTACATGACCATACCAACACAAACATCTCTCTTGCACGCCACTTTTGATGCTTCTTATGTCCATCATTTCTTTCAGGGTGCTTACACTCTGTCATGTGTGCACACTGACATTACACATCCAGCGGATCATGCTACCTTCATTTCTTTTGAGCCTACGCATGTCTTCAGCAGTCACGGCCCATGTTTCACTACTGTGAAGCATGGCAGTTTGCACACATGCGTCGTACAATCTACCTTTCATTCTGAGCAAGAGGCTTTTTGTCACCAGTAGGGGTAGAAGCTTTCTGAACTTGGCCCAGGCTATTCTTATTCTAGTAGTAATGCTCTCTGAGCATCCCCACCCCACTACATACTTGGTCACCTTGGTAGCAGAAGCTATCAACTACTTCTAGTTTCTACCCCTGGCATGTGATGGAATCTGTTTTCTGAGTATCTGTGGTGTTTATTGCCCCTGTGCATCTGTCACACACGAAAGCTATCTTCCCAGTTAATCTAACTTTGATGTTGCTGCACCTCTTTGCCTTCCTACTGACTAGAATTTTGGTCTTTGCAGCATTGACTCTAAGGACCTTCAATTCTAAACCTTGCTTCCACACCTGAAATTTATTTTCTAGTTCTGGTAGTGATTCTGCTATGAGGGCCAGGGCATCAACATAGAGGAGCTCCCAGGGCAACCTGTCTTGAATTCCTCTGTTATTGCCTGGAGGACAATGATGAATAAGAGAGCTGATCCTCAGTGAACCTCTACTTCTACCCGTAATTCTTCACTATACTAACCTTACTAACGGCATCTCTGTATAGGCCTGTACAGCCCTTTTTAACCATTTGTCAATCCCCAGTTTCCACATCACCCACCAGAAAAGGGATCAGGAGACCCTGTCAAAGGCTTTCTCCAAGTCCACAAAAGCCAAGTATAGGAGTTTATCTTTGGGCAGGTATTTCTCCTGCAGTTTCTGAACCAGGAATATGGCATCAGTGGTGAATCTACCTGGCACAAAACCAAACTGCATCTCATCTAAGTAGACTCTCTTCTCAATTAGTTGGGCTACGACCCTCTCCACGACTTTCATCACCTGATCCAGCAGTTTGATATCCCTGTAGTTATTTCTATCTAAAGCATCACCTTAACCCTTGTAGCAGTTGACTATGGTGCTGCTATGCCAGTCATTGGGTGTGACTCCATCATGAACTACCTGCTTTACAATACGGTGACTAGGCCATAACCCACACCACCAGATGTTTTAAGTATCACAGCAGTGATTCCTGATGGGCTGGGGTCTTTTCCTAGCTTCATACCCTTAATTGCTTTACATATATATATCAGTTTGTTTGCTATATTTTTGTCTTTTTTTTTATTCTAGCGTGAGTTAGATGAATACCTATTACCAAGGTATTGCTTTACAACTGGGTATTCTTCTTGTCACTAATCCTTACCTGTGTTTTAGGTGAGAGAGATTTCATTCCACTTGTCTTAGAAAGTACAGAGCTACTGGACAGCTTTCTGACAGAGAAATGTCAACAAACCTCACCATATCTATCTAGCTCACCTCAGTGCAAAATGTAATCAGTTACATAGACACACACATGATAGGGAGACTCTCATGTTCTTCATAAAACAAAGAGGTCTTCTTCACCCTATGTTATCTTCAGTCAATTGCTAATTCATTTACAGAATACACTGGTCACATTTTATCATGTGACTAAGATTAATGAGATTTCCTAGTTTATGCTGTGTGTCTGTTCACTCAAAACAATGTGACAAAGCAGGTGAGTGATAGATAGAGTGGTGGTGGGAGAAACTAGGATGTGTTTGCATAAAGGACAAATGTATGATAGCAGTAACAGAAAGACTGAGGTGAAGTGTGGGTGAAGAGAAGAGGTGAAAAGAAGAGGGAAGAGTGAAGAGTGAAGGGTGGGTGAAGATTTAAGAGAAGAATGACTGTATAGAAAGGAAGAAAGGATGGGATAGTTGTAGGTGGGGTAGAGGCTAGATGGTTCCAGTGTCATCTTTCATAACACAGGCTGAATGGCACAGGTTAAGGAGAGAAGGTGAGTAACTGAAAGACATGAGGCTAGACAGACCCAACAGTTTCCCTACATTGGCTGCTTGGTACAAAGAAAAGGAAGACTGTTATCCTGAGTTACACATACACCATAGCAGAGATGAATGGTGAATTGAGGGTGAGTAATAGAGATGAATGGGACAGAGCTGATAAAGAGGTGAGATGGTATATCAAGAGGCAGGGTAGATAGTAGCCTATGTAGACTCAAAAGGGGATATAATAGAAACAAAGACCCAAATATAGACATATTATATCTACCAGTCTCCATCACTACCTCTGGTTCTATATGAATTAATGATTTAGAAGAGTAATATTTTCAAGTTCCTATTTCAGTCCCACTGTGTGGCACCTTGGGCAAGTGTCTTCTACTATAGCCTCAGGCCGACCAAATTCTTGTGAGTGGATTTGGTAGACGGAAACTGAAAGAAGCTTGTCGTATATATGTATATGTATATATGTATATATATATATGTATGTGTGTTTGTGTGTCTGTGTTTGTCCCCCACACCATCGCTTGACAACCAATGCTTGTCTGTTTACATCTCCGTAATATAGCAGGTCAGCAAAAGAAACCGGTATAATAAGTGATAGACTTTTTTAAAAATTCCTGATGTCAATTTGTCCGACGAAAATTCTTAGCGGTTCGGCAAAAAGAGACCGATAGAAAGGAATAAGATTTTCTCGACTAAAGGTGGTGCTCCAGCATGGCCGCAGTCAAATGACTGAAACAAGTAAAAGAGTAAAAGAGTAAAAGAGTATACTAAGATGACAAAACTAGGCTCTCTCCCTGCTGACATCATCTGTAGATTAATATAATTCCTTTATGTTGTTTTAATTTCTTAATGAGTAAATCTGAACAGCTCAGCTCCTGTAAACACGGTCTTGCTTGACTATCAATATTTAAAAAAAAAAAACTTTATGTGACGTAGAGATAGAATTGCTGAATAGATGGACAAATTAAATATTTCTCATCTGTGTAATTACAAGATCAAGAACAAATTGACACGTCTCTAAACTCATGTAATTCCTGGACACATAATTTTCTATTTTTCTTTTTTCCTTTTACTTTAGGTCATACTGAAGAACATGAAAACTTCCAAAATATATTCCTGTCTTTATCTTGATCATATTTATCAAACTCTTTACCATGAGTGTTCATTGACAAATGGTAAGTTGATGAAAGATATTTCTTATTTCACTTTATTAGAAATTATGAAATATGTCTGCCTTTCTGCCTGTGTGACTTTTACTTGATGTTATTGTTAAAAAGGTGAGTGAGCAAAATAAATTCTAAATGACTGTATTGATGTTACTACCAAGAATTAAATCTTCCCATCAATGCCAGTTTCCAAAGCCACACTACATTCTTGGTAATATTTCCTTAGTAGAAGGCAGCAAGCTGGCAAAATCATTAGCACCTTGGGCAAGTGTCTTCTACTATAACCTCAGGCACACCAAAGCAAAGACTTGTGAATGGATATGGTCAACAGAAACTGAAAGAAGCCCATTGTGTGTGTATGTGTCTATATATATATATATATATATATATATATATATATATATATAT
>NC_068992.1:61617075-61625541 GCF_001194135.2 Octopus bimaculoides
AAGTACCAGGTTATAACAAAAAAAATAAAGTATTAAAGATGATTTATTCAACTAAAATTTTACAAAGTAGTACCCCAGTATGGCCACAGTCTAGTGTCTGAAACAAGTAAAAGATAAAAAATAGTGAGACATATTTTTACATCAGACTTGAAATGAAGAACTCCACTTGTATGACAGTGGTGGCCATTTACAGTTATTGCTCAGACAAGAAAACACAAGCACTCTTTCCACACACACACACATGTATACACACACACACACACACACACACACACACACACACACACATATATATGACAGTCTTCTTTCAGTTTCTGTCTACCAAATCTACTCTCAAGTCTTTGCTTGGCCAGAGGTTATCATAGAAGACACTTGCCCAAGGTGTCACGCAAATAGCCTTCCTCAAATCTGAACCTGGAATATTTAAGTTTAAAAGTTAAAACCACTGATGAATAATACTATTTTTGGTAATACTAACCAGAGCTATTTTTATTAGATCCCTGAACTCTATTATAACAGCCCTCTAACATTTTCCCAGTTAATCATCATGGAATATTCTAAAATGTTTTAGTGGATTTATAAAAATCCTAGAATTCAGCTCTCTGTAGAGACCCTTCTTGTTGCTACTGGAAGGCTTTTGTCTTTGGATCCTGAATGAAAATTATTTTATTGAAGATAATTTTCCTTCCTCAACTTCCTCTCCAAGAAATTATTCTTATTGTAACTGACAACTACGTTTTAATTTATATGAGATATTCTTGCAGCCTATTTTGACAGATTCATTATTCTGTAGCAGAATGGATTGACAAAAGCATAAATGACAAACTATTCTCTCTCCCTTTTATTTATAGTTGTTGTTTGGATGTAGCAGAGAACACTTAGCTATAAAGATCATGTTTTAACCATTTACTTTGATTGGTTAGTTTTTAGGCACAATTTGTCCCTTAAACAATAATGCCAAATTAACCGGTCAGCCAATCAGATGCTCTCAAATAGATCACATGTTCTCTTGGTGGAAAATTCTTACACATCTCTGCGGAGCCTAGCAACTTACTTAAATCGATCAGTTTTTCTCTGCTTAAGGAGTCTAGCTTGCGTTTTGCACCAGGAAACTATTTGCTGGCTTTCTCCATCTAACAGCACAATAAAATTCATCACTGCTACCAGCTCTTACTGCATCTAATGCTAACATCGACAACATCATAATTCATCCTCACGTATGTAAACTCACTAAGTGAATATGACTTCTAGTATTCCCACAGAAACCTTCATTTACCTTATATGATGCTTAATGTCATTTTACATTCATGTTGAATTATGCAGCAAACTTATGTTCTCTTCAGAGAACACTTATAATTTATTACTAGTTCTTTTGGTATAGTAGATTTTTGCTATTCTTGTTTATGTCCTCAGCGACATGTATATTCTAACAAGTCGCTTGTTAAATTTCACACCTCTCTTCTTCAATAAATACTGAGTTAAACTTGCAAAGCTGTTTATTTTCTCCTTTCAATTTTTAATGTTTAGTTTAGCAGGTTATCAAGCTCTCAGTTTGGTCACCCTGCTAAAATTCATTATTCATTATTTTATATACAAACAAACAACAAATTGTATATTACATATATTATAAATGTTTAGTGTTATTAAAAACATTGTTGATGATAATTCTTTCTTTTATCAACTATTTGACTCATTAAAGATAACACAACTATAAATGTTACAACTACCATTTCTTTATTTCTTAATTCTTTTGATATCAACCTGCCTGAAACTATTTAAGTTCTATGATACAAATTCCTTATTTTAAAGTGATCTGAATGAAATACTTCCATCAAAAAATTCCATGTTAATTTATATTCCAAGCGACAGCTTAGAAGAAATAAAGTTATTTAATATATTCTTCATTATTCTCAAAATTAATTGAAACCAAGACATTGTATTTCAACAGAAACACGGTAACAAAAAGGTCAATGTTAAGAAAATCAGTCATCTTTTGTTGAGGAATTACTCAGATCTCAAAATATCAAGTAATTCATCATTTTTTAGAGCACATTTCTCTTTTTTAATGTATCACAACAACCAGACCATCGTTTTTATAGCTTTATTTATTTTATTCTTTCTTTTCTAGATTCTGTGTGGAAAATAGAACTAACCTCTCGACAAAAACTAGTTGAAGATAAAAAAAAAATATGGATATTTGTTGGAATCACTGGCAGTGAAACAAACTTTTCACGACAGCTACAGTTCAAAAAGTTAGCTTATCTCCCAACATTTTCTGCTTTTATCAATTTTGGAAATATAAGTATTGGTGAGACTGAAATATCCTTTGTCAACAAAGGCAAATATTTTGACATATTCAAAGTAAGGACTTTTACCTTCTTGAATTCCGTTAATCCTTTTTTTAATTTTAATTGTTTATTTATTTATTTATTGTAATGACCTCCCACAAGTTTTCCCAGTCAAGGCTGAGAAAACCTAGGGGTCAAAGACATTCCAGACATGGCCATCAAGTTGCTTTCTCAGATGCATATACCTGAGGTCTTAATTCAGTCAGTCCTTTATTCTTAAGAAAAGGTGAGCCTTAAAGGAGATTTGGTACCTATTTCTAGTAAGTCTAATAATCACATACAGGCTTACCTTTTTCCTTTGAGTTATTTTGTATGTATCAGTGTGTATTTGTATTTGTGTATGTGTTCATATATACAGGAAGATGTACTATCATCACCATCATCAGCAGTGTCTTCACCATCATCATCATCATCATTTCATTTCCTCTTTGGATGCTGAGATATTTTAGATGGGTTTATCATAGTATAAGACAATTATTATTCACAGTTAGTGTTCTCATTATGTATGTGTGTATGTATATGTGTGTGTGTGTGTGTGTGTGTGTGTGTGTGTGTGTGTGTGTGTGTGTGTGTGTGTGTGTGTGTGTATATATATAAGCAATGTTAAATCTCTGAACGAGGTATTAACAGTAACTGCACAATAAAGTGAAGTATATTTGCCACTTAAATGTGGCTGACCCCTAAGGGTGGATGTTACTGTTGCTTTTAGCCCCAGGAGAACATCTCCTCCAGCTGGCTTATCGACACACATCTGTGTCCTGTCTATTTTTTGCCAAGGGAAGTTATCCCTCCCATCGTGATCTGTGACACGTACAGACCCGTGTTTCAGGGTTATTTCCCTTCTTCAGCATATGATAGTCACCGATCTCCAATGAGAAAGACAATCTCTTAAAATTATGGAGGAGAAAATGCCTCACTACTCAAAAGTAACAGTTGGGAATTATCTTCCTTTGCCATTGGCTATCAACTTCAGGCTGTGCTGCCATCTTGTGGACTCCAAAAAAGGTAGCGGGAACCTCTTGAAATGTAAACATGGCCAAAACATCTCTGTTCTGGAATTAAGGATGTTCCCTGGAGGCCAAAGTCCTAGCAAAACCTTGGCAATACCACCGGTAGAAGTAGCAGTAGCCATAAATATGAGAACAGAAATAGAAATGCCGCCACCATCGCCACGGTTAATAACATTGACAACAATAACAACAGCAGCACCAACAACAGCATTGGCAGTTCCTCCGATGACATCAACAGCAGTAACAACAGCAGCATTACCAACAGCTTCCCTAACATCCACAGTAGCAGACCTAACAGCAACTACAACAAGTCCAGTGCTACTACCACCAATAACAGCAATAATAGAACAATGGCAACAGTAGCAGCAGTGACAGTGGTTGTAGGAGAAACACCAGCGGAACCACAGCTAATGACACCTCTAGCAGCAGTGGTAACTCTCCCACCAATGACAAGGACCACAATAACAACGATTGTGCCTTCACCATAACCAGCAGTGGTGATACTATTACCAACACTACCACCGCCACCTCCAGCAACGCCAACACCAGCAGTCCTTGCTCCAACAACAACACCAGCAGATACAGATACAGTGCCAACAACACACGCCCGTGGAGATACATTGGATGTTCCAGGAACTCTTTCAAGCAACATCTCTCCAACAACAGGTCCTCCTCAGAGTTCTGCAAAGAAGATATGTAACATCACTGGCCAGTTACATCTGGCAACTAAGAGACGATGGGATTCCATACCTGATCTCATGGATAATCCTTGAGAACCCAGGACTCTACATCAAGGAGACGAGGTATTGCACGTTAGGTATAGTTGAACATGTGAGAATCCTAAAGGACTCACTCGAACCAAAACGGAGATTTTCAGGCCATGTTTACATTTCAGGAGGTTCCTGTTAGCTTTTTGGAGCCCATAAGATGGCAGCACAGCTGGAACTCAATAGCCAATAGCAAAGGGAGATAATCCTAATTGTTACACATAAACCAGCCTTCCCCATTTTTAATATATACTGCTCTACATCTTAGAGTGTGCTTCTTCTTTCGGATTTATGGTTTTTACAGACGATATATGTATATAAATCTTTAGTTAAATATATTCAATGAGAATATTATATACTGAATTTATATTGAGTGCTCTATTGTATCAAAGTATTAATACTATTAAAGTATTTATGTATTTAATATGAGTGATCATCATCATCATCATCATCGTTTAACGTCCGCTTTCCATGCTGACATGGGTTGGACGATTTGACTGAGGACTGGTGAAACCGGATGGCAACACCAGGCTCCAATCTAATTTGGCAGAGTTTCTACAGCTGGATGCCCTTCCTAACGCCAACCACTCAGAGAGTGTAGTGGGTGCTTTTACGTGTCATCCGCACGAGGGCCAGTCAGGCAGTACTGGCAATGGCCACGCTCAAAATGGTGTATTTTATGTGCCACCCACACAAGAGCCAGTCCAGGGGCAATGGCAACGATCTCACTTGAAAATCATATATTATTGATATCAAGAAATCAATATTAGAAAATTCATCGGAAAGATATATACATGTGTAGAATAGTTGCTGTATTAAAAAAAATTTTTTTTAAATATAAAAGAAATATTTTGACCAATTTATAATTTTATAACCTCAAACATGATTTCACATTATATTATTTAAGTCTATGAACTATATTCAGAATACAAGACAACGTAATGGATTTTAGATATAATTATTATGGATTACTACAGAAGAATGACCAGAGAGGCATATATGAATCTCAAGATTCTCATACTAAAGTCTATTTACCAAAAATCAAAAGCAGATGATATAATGGATTTTATACATAACTATTATGGATTATTACAGAAGACCAACCAAGGAAGAAAATATGGATTAAAGTCTCATACTAAAGTGTACTTACCAAAATACAAAGCAGTAATTTTTAATTTTTAATATTTAATTTATATTTCAAACAAACACCTTTTTATAATATTATTTCATATTTAAAAAAAAAAAAAAAAAAACTACCATTTGATAAATTATACAAATTCAGAATTTATATCTCTGAAGAGCAGAAGAGTTGTCTATAAATGCTTATCAATATAGGATTCTATTATTAGGCCAGCGCTTTTGTGAAACGATCATAAGATGCTTTAAAACTAAAAATTAAAAATTTTTAAACTGACATATTTATTATAATTATTTTATATATTTATACTTATTCATATTTACATAGATTTTTACATATATTTTTAATACAACAATTATTCTACACATAGGCGCAGGAGTGGCTGTGTGGTAAGTAGCTTGCTTACCAACCACATGGTTCCGGGTTCAGTCCCACTGCGTGGCACCTTGGGCAAGTGTCTTCTACTATAGCCTCGGGCCTACCAAAGCCTTGTGAGTGGATTTGGTAGACGGAAACTGAAAGAAGCCCGTCGTATATATGTATATATATATATATATATATATATATATATATATATATATATATATATATATATATATATATATTTGTGTGTCTGTGTTTGTC
Organism: Octopus bimaculoides; assembly: GCF_001194135.2. Lineage (NCBI taxonomy): Eukaryota > Metazoa > Mollusca > Cephalopoda > Octopoda > Octopodidae > Octopus > Octopus bimaculoides. The sequence continues at coordinate 61,622,963 of NC_068992.1, forward strand.
CCCCCACCATCGCTTGACAACCGATGCTGGTGTGTTTACATCCCTGTATATTACATTCCTGTATATTTGGTCTTGACAGCCAATAATAATTGCCTCAACAAGTTTGCATAGTACTCTCCATTGATGGTGTGGCTCTTTTGAAGACAGTTTCTTACTCAAAGCAGTAAACCCAAGATTTCACAGCTCTAGCATCACTACTGCATAGACAGCCTCTGGATTTTAGCCCAGCTTCGTAGAAGAAGACACTTGCTCAAGGTACCATGCAGTGGGACTGAACCCATATCATGCACTTGGCAAACAAACTTCTTACCATACTGCCTCATCTGTGCTCAGACAACCCATTCTACAAGTCCTAAATGAAGGGACAGGTTATGTGTGCCTTGGATGAATGGTATAAATGCACAATTTAGTGTCCTACAAAATTATACACATGTTCATGGAGGCTATGGTTTTGGTTCCCACAATGAGGAAGGAACCAGGCTGCTGGAGTTCTGTGATGCAACTGACTTTATGGTTTGCAATACTAGCTTCAGGAAACCTGCCATTCACCTAGTCACCTACCGTTCTGGTAGACACACTAGCCAATTTGACTACATCCTCGCCAGGAAAAGGGAAAGATGGCTGCTTATAAATGCCAAAACCTTCCCAAGTGAAGAATGTACCCCACAACATAGACTAGTAGTTAGTGACTTCAGGATCAGGGCTAAGCGGTTGCCCAGAAGACGACCAGCATGAAGAAAAAGGGTCTGGAAGCTTAAAGATCCTGCGAATGGACAGAGATTTAGAGACTTATTACTCGAAGCCTTTAATGAAACAGAAAGGGATATAGCGTCACATGATGTAGAAGACAACTGGAGGCTTCTACAGGACAACCTGCTGAGAGCCACTGACCAGATCTGTGGATGGTGCAAGAAAGACAATTGCGCTGGTATGGTCATGTGACAAGAATGGATGAGGATACCTGTGTGAAAAAGTACCACACCTTAGCGGTTGAGGGAACGTGTGAAAGAGGTAGACCCAGGAAGACCTGGGATGAGCTGGTGAAGCACGACATTCAAACATTAGTTCACACTGAGGCAATGACTTCTGACCGAAACCTTTGGAAATATGCTGTGCGTGAGAAGACCCGGCAAGCTAAGTGAGACCATAATCCGAGGCCTCTACCAGGGGTGTAACCAGCCCACTTATGCATACTTTTCCTTCATTGGACACCAAACTTTGCTTGCGAAGACCTGTTGGGGCAAATGAAACTGAAGTCGTGTTGGCACCTGTATCAGTGGAGCGCTAAGAGCACCATCCGAGTGTGATCATTGCCAGAGCAGCTGCCTGGCTTCCATGCCAGTAGCACATAAATAGCACCATTTGAGCATGATCGTTACCAGCATCACCTTACTGGCACTTGTGCTGGTGGCACATGAAAAAACATTCGAGCGAGATCATTGCCAGTGCCGCTGGACTGGCTCCTGTGCAGGTGGTATGTAAAATACACCATTTTGAGCATGGCCGTTGCCAGTACCGCCTCACCAGCCCTCGTGCCGGTGGCACGTAAAAGCACCCACTACACTCTTGGAGTGGTTGGTGTTAGGAAGGACATCCAGCTGTAGAAACTCTACCAAATCAGATTGGAGCCTGGTGTAGCCATCTGGTTCGCCAATCTTCTGTCAAATAGTCCAACCCATGCTAGCATGGAAGGTGGACGTTAAACGATGATGATGATGATGATGATGATGACACACATACACACACACGCGCGCACACAAGCTAAAAGACATAGATTTTGAATTTATGTTCCAAGCATAAATTGGCTGTTGAAATGGATGAAATATTGATCATAACACCAGATTCATAAAGGCAAAAATTGCCAATCTATCAATGTAGACATTTTCTGTGAATTTAAATATATAATAAAACTAATCTGCTAAAAATCTTCTTTTATAATTCCTCAGATTGCCATGACAAGAATGCGTGCTGGAGAAGAATACGGTTGTGTTAACATAAAGACAAACTCACCTGAATATTCTTGTAAACTCCTGAACAGTAAGATTTCATTGAACAACTAAATCAACCACATGTAGTCTCTCTAATGGGTACAGCTATTACAAGGGAGCCAATCATTTTGTAATAATTCAAAGCAGGCTTAGAAATTTGAAATTGAAATTAATGAAACTAAAAGAAATAGATGCATAGAATTCACATATTTATTGTTTTGTTTACTTGATACCAATTTCTTAAAAATTCGAGTCATTGGTAATCATGGATAGCACTATTTCATTCCTTTGATAAATAATCAATATGGCATGATATCACATGAAGAACTTCTGTGGGATCTTGTGTTAGTTTCTGTGTAATCAATGAAAATAGTAAAGAAATAAAGGGATCTTTGTACGATTTTTAATAAATTAACAGTTCAGATTAGGAGTTGAGAATCTTTCTAATATTAGGGGTGAATTGTTAGTGCATTTGAACCTGTGGATCACATCTCTGCTGTAAAACACAAAAAGAAGCAATGAATGATAAATTTTTAAAATTCACAAGTATATATCTTAAATTACTAATTAGGTCTTAGAGTGTACGTACCT
>NC_068992.1:61625641-61627955 GCF_001194135.2 Octopus bimaculoides
CCATCTTCAGCGTGAACTGCTACCGTTATAATTCTCAGAATCTTATACAAGTTGCTCACCCCTAGAGGCGAACGTGTATATGGTTCTGTTAATTACAATGAACTGGTAAAAATCAAATGTCTTCGTTTTGGCGCGCTAATTCCGGAAATATGTCTGCAGAGATTTTTAACTCCGAAACCTGGTCCGTGAATAACGTTTTAATTTTATGTATGTAATTTTCAATGTCTTGCTCGCTTACGGTTTGGTATTTCGCTGAATTTCTTTTGAGAACTACTAGGTCTTAGTAGACACAACATGTGGTCTATTTCTAACATATTAAATGTCCACTTTACTGGTCAACTTTATATATATATATATAGGTAGATAGATAGATAGATAGATACATACATACATACATACATATATTTATATATATATAGATATATAGATATAGTTATAGATAGATAGATAGATAGATAGATACATACATACATGCATACATATATATCTACATTTTACAATTTCCATACATAAACAATTCATACACACATGTATCTATTTATGTCAGAACATTATTTCATACATATTTAGAACTAAATATTTTTAATTTGATTATTAGAATGCAGGGGAGATAACTATTTTCCCATTTATAGAAACAAAGCGAAAAACAAAATCAATTCAATATGGTCAGCAAAAAAAAAACATTTTCATATATACATACAACAAAAACAAAGTAATACAATGCAAACGAAATGCCCCACATATTAACAACGATCGAAAACAACAAATTAAATAAGATAGATGCGCATATCTACAATAGGCGCAGGAGTGGCTGTGTGGTAAGTAGCTTGCTTACCAACCACACGGTCCCGGGTTCAGTGCCACTGCTTGGCACCTTGGGCAAGTGTCTTCTACTATAGCCTCGGGCCGACCAAAGCCTTGTGAGTGGATTTGGTAAACGGAAACTGAAAGAAGCCCGTCGTATATGTATATATATATATATATATATATATATATATATATATATATATATATATATATATATATATATATATGTATGTATGTATGTGTGTGTGTTTGTGTGTCTGTTTGTACCCCCAGCATTGCTTGACAACCGATGCTGGTGTGTTTACGTCCCCGTAACTTAGCGGTTCGGCAAAAGAGACTGATAGAATAAGTACTTGGCTTACAAAGAATAAGCTCTGGGGTCGATTTACTCGACTATAAAGGCGGTGCTCCAGCATGGCCACAGTCAAATGGCTGAAACAAGTAAAAGAGTAAAAGAGAGAGTATACGACAGAGCAGAATTGGATGGGAGGAGTGATAGGGAGTGAGAGTATAGTGCATGAAGAGATGAAGTTTAGTTCATTGGGGTGGAGTTTAAGAATTAATGTTGAGTGCTTCCAGAATTCAGTTTTGCTTTGGTGGATGAGTCTTCTCAACAACCTCGTATTGCCAGATATCTTGGACCATTGTGATCTCCTCGCAACTTTCTCACAGGATTTGCAAATAGCATTGGCTATTTAATTTGTAGTCAATCATCAATCATGCATCACCAAGTGGTGAACACAATAATTGTTTTCCTGAGTGGTGGCAATTGCAGGACATTCAGACATTGAGCCATCTTCAAGACTGTCTCTTCCCCTCAGATTCTCATTAGCCATTAATGTAGCAATCATGTCGGTATGACAGTTCTTGGGGTCTAATCACTTTTTCTACAAATACTTGATAATACCACGATGCCAGACTTTCCAAGAGAAGTGGCAAGTTCTTACATTTGAAGTCTTCTTTGAACAGTCCGATGTCAGTTTCAATGGAAAAAACTATTTGTTTATTAATAAGAAGATTTGAAATTAAAGTATGCAAGATTTCATAACTGTAGCATCACTCCTTCAAACAGAGCCTATGATCTTTTCAGACCACCCTGATAGGAGAAGACACATGGCAAAGGTGCCATGCAGTGGGATTGAATCCAAAACCATGCAGTTGGTTCTAAACACACTGCCACATCATTACTGCTTACCACACTGCCACATCATTACTGCTTATCACACTGCTACATTATTAATTATTACCACACTGCTACATCATTACTTCTTACCACATTCTCACATGATTACTTCTTACCACACTGCCACATCATTACTTCTTAGCACATTGCTATGTAATTACTTCTTACCACACTACTAGATCTGTACTTCTTACCACACTGGTACATCAATACTACTTATCACATTGACACATCATTACTACTTACCACACTGCCACATCAATACTTCTCAAGACACTGCTATATCATTACTTCTTACATCATCACTTCTTACCACACTACCAC